>NC_056725.1:488132412-488329912 GCF_019279795.1 Protopterus annectens | reverse complement strand
TTCCCTAACTGAAGGAACGGTCCCTTCTTCCGCTTCAACCCACCCCCCCATAACTTCAACCTACAAGGAGGTTGGAGAGGGCTAATCAAAGGTGCAGTGCCAAAGAGACTGCTCCCTCTCCTTCCTAGCCTTACCTATTAATCCACTTAGCACCCACCCCATATCATAATTAACTCGCTCTCAATTACTGCAGCTGATCAACCCCCTTCTTTCTAACTCAGCCCTTATCCCTTCTCCTCCTAACAACACAGCAGGTTCCAGCAAAACATGAGTATGCAAGCAAGCACCATTTGTCACTCGTTCCCCAAAAAATGACACTTCAAGGATGGTATCACTGGGTTTATTAAACACTCTATATATATATATATATATATATATATATCCCTATCAGATGACTGAGTTTTCATAAACTTCAAATTCACATGCTCAGGACCATATGATCGAGGTTTTGAAAACTCAAAGGTTTGAATGGAGATCGTGGTACAGTTTGTTGTGGGATATTTTCCCTTTTTCTCACTGCAGTGCGATCTCGGAGTTGGTATATATAATTTTCAGGGGGTGCAGAGGGGAACAGTCCCCCTGCAAAAACATAAAAAAGTTAGATTTTTTTTTTGATGTTCTTGTTTTCGGAAACTCAATCATGAATTTTGAGTTTCTGAAATTTTGATTATCTGATAGGGATCCATATGTATGTACACACACACACACACACACACACACAGACACACACACACACACAGACACACACACACACATGTATATATATATATATAAAACTTTGCACCAATCAAATTCACAATAACCAACTCCTGGCAATGGCAGCAGCATCACCATTGCTTGCTAATGGTCGACTGTCCTTCATTAAGTAGTAGAACACCACTCATGTGAACCAGTTTCATAAGTAAAGAAAGGAACATAAAAACAAGAAAAAGGAGGGGAGAAGAAGGATTGTCCTTCTGTAAATGAAGGCTTGGGTACTTCCTCTTCCTTCTTAGTTGTCAGCCAGCCTGTCCCACCTTTCCCTCCCCTTTATTGCCTAATACAAATTATTTACTAATATGTCCTTCAAAAACAATGAAAACTGAACACTGATCAGATCTAAACCAAAATCACTCCAATGAACCTCATCATGGAGAAACCACACTGGGTTTCTGTCTGAGAAACCCCAGTGCTCTAAAGTAAAAAAAAAAAAAAAAACTAAGAACTGAACCTCCTGTTAGCCTGTACTGCATTAAACTTAATCACTGACTTCCATACTAACCTTGGAATCATTGCTGATCAAATTAACCACTGATTTACCATAACAAATTACATATAAGTCCAAAAAGTAATCTCCTTTTTGGTACTGTGCCTAGATCTTTTCTTCCAAAGTAAATTACCTAACAAAATGGACTGCCATACTAAGCTCTTATATCTTCTATCACAGACATCAACTAAAACTGACAAAAACCATGACCATGCCACTGTACTTCCCAAATCAATGGATTCAGTCCCAAGTTTCCATCTTCTGATTTTACCTCCAATCTACAAGCTGCTAAATACAAAAAGGAATGGCCTGCAATGCATTTCTGCTTCATATTTGCAAAATAAGCACATTTTAATTTTGGTAATAACACCATAAAAACAACGCTACAAAATATATGCCAGAAATGCCTTAGACTGCCATCTACCCCTCTCTTTATGATGTCCTCCGAATTTCCTACCTTGGTATTTCTGATGCCCTATCTATCTTGAATGAATGCATGGCATAAGGGACCTCCTAATCAGGTTAACAAAAATGGCAATTTCCACTAACTTGCACAAATTATCCCGGAAGACAAAAACTGACTGCTTCCCCTTGCTGGATCCCAATTTGGCTGCCCCACAAGCCACTGGGCATAGTAAGTGGTGCCTACCTCTGGGCAACACCACTTTCCTGCCTTTACCTCCCTTGATCCATCTTATATCTCTTTAATCACACAAGCTATCCTGTTCTCATTGACACTCATATCCTGCCATCTTAAATCCCCTAACAATTCACTCACTCAAAAAGCCTCCACATTCATAAAGACTGATAAAGTCACCCATAACACATAAACAAAATAACAATGTGCAATACATTGAAAATATTTTTGTAATAAAGGCAGAAAATCCTTGCCCAAAGGTAGCCTCTGGTCTAGCTGCATAGACCAAACTCTCTCTCCCACCCTTTCAACATCCTCAAAATAAACAAATTCTTTTGTGTAATATCCTTCAAATCTAACAATTTCATCACAGCCCCCAAGGCTGACAAGTGTACTCCCATGATTCTAACAGCTTCCTCTGCATTCCACCTATAAACCAGGTATCTAGCCACTAACTGAACAGAACACTGCCTTTCCTTCACTAGTAATCATATCACAAAACTTCTAAAGGCTCTAATAGCTGCATCATATGAAAGCCTGATTGACTGTGCCTAACACTGTCACACCAACCAGCTTGCCACATCTAACAACCTACCCATACTGCCTCAGGCACTAACATTCAACTCACTTGTGCTATGGACATCAAACTTGAAAATCTGTGGAGCTCAAAATGGGATAATTTGGCATTCAAAGTGATGCAATGGCCTGTAATAAGCTTAATTATACAGAAACTGTCACTTTTTAAGCAGTGCAAAACAATGTCTCTTATCTGTCCTTGCATAAGCATTGACTTTGTTGTTTTCTTTGCAAATACCTTTAATCTTCTCATTCTGAAAATCTTCCTGCCATACAAGTATAGCTGCCCAAATTGACATCAGTCCCTTTTCCACTCCTTAGGCCAATCCCCCAGACATCTTTTCACATACCACCTACACCTAAAAATAAGCATCCATTCTCATTCTACTTGCTTCATCAGTAAAAAGTTATAACTCTATCAAAGATTTCCATTTCCTGTGCAAGAAAGATACTGCATTAAATTGCTGGATAAACTCCAAACAAATGGACATACTTTCCTTAACTTGCATGAGCACTCTTAACATCTTGTTCCAATCAGTAAGTTGACAAAGGCCTCATAAACAGCAGTTTTTAGTTATCAACAAACCTGATTGGCTATAGCCCATTGATATCAGCTTTCATACCAGAGAAGTATATACCAAAGAGGTGAGGGCCTAAGACAAATCCTGTGGAACAGCAGTGGTAATGCCCTCCCCAGACTAACTGCTCTACATGTAAAATTCAGCAGTCTTAAGAGCAAACCATGTACCTTACATTTCCCATTTTCTCAGAGGGCAGTTTAAACACTTCTGACTTGCACCTGCTTCCAAGTCCAAAATCATCAGAACCTTGTTTGGGCCTTCCTGCTTGCTCAGTGACAGTGGAACCCACAGCTTGGCACAGAGCTGCACACACTTCCTCATATTTGCCATAACATCCTCCCTATCATTGCTTACCAACAAGAAATTGCTTAAGGGATGTCTAAGTAATGAGCCACATGTAAGTTCATTGCTCTCTCTTGCCATGTAAAATGCAAAACATGATAATTTTTTTTCAAAGGTGGCTTTATCAAATTTACATTGCAACTTCATACCTAATATAGGCCAGACTTGCTCCCATACCAGAATCATCCTAAATGCAGACTCTGTGTCAAACCTAGCCAACCACAGATTGCCAAATGCTCCAGTAACATTCACTGGCTCATTTGGGATATGTGTACTGTACCTTGCTATACTCTCTATCAATGTGATCATTTACAGAACTGCCCTCAGGGAATCACAAATGGGGCTAAACCTAAAGTAGACACTCCAAAAGCTGAAAAGGGAGGAGAATTTAATGTTTTGATTAGGTCCATTTGTTGCAGTAGGACAGACATGCTCAGCTCTTTTGGAGATAAAACACATTTTCTTGTAAAGATGTGAAGGAGTTCCCTTGGTTGTTGGAAAATCGAAAGGACCTAAAATCCTTCCAGCTGTCAAACCTTTGTCTAACAATTCCTCAGCTACTTCTTCTCTTCATCTAACTGATTTTAAATTACCACAACATTTATTCAAACCTCCAACCTTTGACTCTGTAGGTAAACCCACTACAAAACCCCTGTACTGACTCCTGTGCCACCCTCCTATCTGAGTATCCTTCAAGGAGCAAAACCAACACACCTACCTTAAAAGTGGAATGTCCTGTCCATTCAACTCCTCCATGAAAAGGCAGAAGTGTTCTGCTACCTCTCCTACCACCCCTGCCATTGAGTTCCTAAATGGAGCTTCTACTCTGACCAACATAGTACCCATCCATGTATCAGGCTGCCTGCATTCCCAAGGCAAAGACTAGTCAACTACCTTTAACCTATAGAAATGTTGGTCGTACCAAAGCCACGTATTTTCCCCCATAGTTATTGGATGCTTCTACTTGTCAAAATATGCTAACAATGGCCTACCCTGTTGTGGCTCCTTTTCAAGTTTGACAATCATCAAATAAACAAAGCCCAGAACCCAGTTCTCCTAATCTTGGGTTTATACCTGCCTGCCCCCTTGTTCCCCAAATGCTGCTAAGACCTCAGCAAGATCCTTGACACCAGGACCCTCTACCTCTGCAACCTTCTGAGCTGTATTCTCATCAATAAAATCAAATACCTCTACAAAGTCCCTCTGTCAAATCATTTCTTTTACCAGCAGCTGGATGCATGCGATAATAAAAATAGCTTTTTCTCTGGAATCTCCCATTTGGGAATCTTGCAACGCAGATCTTTCCTTTATCCCTTCTACATTACCTGTCACTTCCTCCTCAAAAAACCCTGGTAGGGGAGGGAATTGTCTGTCATTCAGTGAGCACCCCATGCCTTAAACAAGCCTGGGGCCTCTTGCTACTCAAGCTGATTAATTGATGCTCCTCTCTATTGATTCCCTTACCCTAGCAGATCTTCTAACCTGGTTCTGTCATGTGCACAAAGATTCCACATCACACTCAGCAGCTCATCATCAAACCTTACATTTTCCCCTTGACTCTCCTCTAGCTGTACAACACATTCATCACTCAGTGCCTGGTCAGGATCTACTAGTACTGAGGTAAATACCCTGTTTGCCATTTTCTTGCTGATTCTTCTATTTGATCCTGGTACCTCCATCACTGGCTACCCAAACATCTTCTTGGTCCTTCTTTTTGATCCCAATTGCTCTGTCACTGGCTGTTTTACTGTGCTTTTCCTCTTACTTTGTCCCCACTGCATCTTCAGCTGCACAGCCTCTTTTGCTAGGTGCACTTAATCCCACACTCTCTGGGACAAGTCTTCAGCTTAGGCAGCAATCTATTGTCATCTTTGGGTAAAGTCATCCACTAGCCAGACGTGTTGAGGCTGAAATAAAGAAAAGAGCAATGATTACACCTGCTTATGCTGAGCCACAATCCCCCTTTCTCCCAGCTCCTATCCACTTCCACCCTTCAACTTGTTATCCCTCCTTCACCCCCCCCCCACCATTAGCCAATTCACTTCTTCCCTTACCAGATGTCCAAAGTGTCCTTTGTTTCTTTACTTATATATAAAAATGAATTATTGCTACATCTTATAACTATGGTCTATGCCAGTTAAAAGACCAACCTAGATATCCTGCTCTCAACCACAGGAAGGAACACTTTCTCCTTATAGTCCCTTCTTTTCATATCCTGTTACCTTATAGGACTGTGGGGGATGGGAATCTCTCGCCAGAGTGTATACATGCATGCTTCCACCAATCCACAAATATAACTTTAGTTAACCCTGTCCTGCTAGCAGCTATTGTAAACATTTTGAAGGAAGTGGGAAGGAGGAGGGGGAGGGGGAAAGGAGGGACCACCATCATTGAGCATAACCCAAATGGGGACACTGAAAATCCAGTTAATCACTTAGACTGCTGTTAGCTCAGCAGGTGTTACCTGGCCAACCTTTCAGAGGGATATAAAGAGTGTACTACAACATGCCCTACAGTCCCACTAGACATTAGCACATCAGTTTTTTCTCATAACCCAACAGTGCCACTAGCCAGCTGCACTGGCATAGGCTGATAAAGCCCTGACTATGACCCAGGCAACCCAAGTCTGATCAGTAGATCGGGTGCCTATTGGAGTTGGCTGGGGAATGGAAAATGGACATCACATTGTCAGCTTGACTCATTTTGGGGAGGTTGTGGGGCCATGTGCCAGGACACACAACCCTTGAGTAAACTCTCCAGGTGAGACTGGTGACCACCTATGACTGCTGTCTCCTATGGAGCAGGGTAGTCTTGAGGGTTAATGCTGCCTGTATAAGACAGTGATATGCACTAGTGGGTAACCTGGCGCATACAGATATGTTAAGTCTAAAAATAAGAAAAATTCTTGATGGTGCACAACTGTCAGATCCTCTTGTTTAGGTTTCATGTATGACAAAGGGTGAGGGAATGGGTTAATTAGACAACAGGGAACTTGATGGGTAGCAGGCAGTAGGGGAAAATGCAACTGACAATAATAGTAATAATAAACATGAAACTTCAATATGCTTTTAGATGAGTTGTGAAGATGGTTCAACAAGAAAATAATCCAGATTAGTACAAGTAGCATAACAGTGAGTAAACAGTTTATGATGGTAGTACTATGTACTCGTGTAGCAAGACAACTCTATACACCGCTTTCTTCAACTGAATTACATCACCATGGTAGCAAAAGTGGCTACCCTTTTCTACATTCTGCACTAAGACAATCTAGGCTGAAGTGTAACACTCGACGCATTTTAGAAAAAGTGGTACAGAAGGGAAAAAAAAACATGAATATGGGATCGTCTAGCTGAAGACAATACAAGGACATGAAAAGGTATATTTTTTATTCCTCATGCCTTTTCCAGAATGTAGATCCTAAGTTTTAGTAACCCACAGTGTGATATGAATAAAACAACACCAAGGATGGAGATGTGCTGGAATATACTCATATCTTTTGAGATTTTTCCCTAAGGAGTTAGCCTCATTTCAAAACCTTTGCACTTTTGACTAAATCTTTTCATGATCCTTTTATTGATCGTATGTTATTACTAATACCTGTTGGGATACAAGTTATGATGGGATTTACTCATGACTGGTCAGATTTGATGAAGAGGTAATTAGGCCAGAAAGGAGTGAATCCCTGCCTATAACATCTAGCCCTTGCAGATATTAATTCTACTATACTATATACTATGCCTGTATATATTAATTTGTGATTGTATTAGTTGTTTTTGACCTTAATATATACAACATTTAGTATTTGTACAGGTTATATTTTCTCATAATTTCAAAATTTTACATTCAAATTGTTATCTTATGTCAAAACCACCTGTATGTATGTGCTGCTCTGTTGTTATATGTGTGTCTGTGGAACACATACTACATTTTTGTTAGAAAAACAAAACATATTATATTTTAATTTATTGTTGTGTTTATGAAGGTTTTGGGCGGCCACGGTGGTGCAGTGGTTAGCATTGCCGCCTCACAGCAAGAGGTTCTCCGGTTCGATCCTCGGCTGGGGTGCCTTCTGTGCGGAGTCTGCATGTCCTCCCTGTGGTCGCGTGGGTTTCCTCCGGGTGCTCCGGTTTCCTCCCACATCCCAAAGACATGCTGCAGGTGGATTGGACACTCTAAATTGGCCCTAGGTGTGCGTGTGAGTGTGCCTTCTGTGGAAGGTTGGGCGCCGGGCTGGCGACTCGACACCGTAAAACTCCACTGCCATTTAATGTGCGGACAAGGTGATCCGCTGTGGCGACCCCTAACCGGGAAAAGCCGAAAGAAGAAGAAGTTGTGTTTATGAAGGTTTTCCATAACAAAGTCATTATGGTCATTTGGAAACACAAACAAGTAGGAGGTTATGATTACACTACTTATTCATACATTAGTTAAAAATTATTAGAGTAAATGGTATGTCCTATAATTTGTTTTGCCCTGCTCAATAAGAGTTTTAAACGGAAGTATTCCTTCTATTCTGCTCTATTACCTAGTAGTGCAGTATTTGTATTAATTATGCAAGGTTTATTCACTGCATAGTATACTTCTAAAATAGAGTCATTTTAGCAGTGACACATAACTGCCACTACAAAGAGATCCATTTTTGTCCCAACAGTAACAGTAAACTGAAACTGCTGCTGTTATGATCCTGGCACTTGTTTCAAAAGTTAAATTCATATTTATATGCCACAAAATATTGAGTCTAAAACCTGAAAACATCAAAAATCTGGATGAAGTCTTTTGAAAAGAGGTACATCCAGGTAAAAATCTGATGACGTAATTAGCATATGCATACATAATTGCACAATTCTTTCAACTTCAAGTAGGATTGTAGGATACCCCACTCAGAAACATATGTTTAAACAACTGTGAGTGACAAAATGATACAAAATATCAGCACATTTTAATGCTCCACAAATGACATGACAATGTTGTTGTTGTGTCTTTCGGCTTTTCCCAGTTAGGGGTCGCCACAGCGGAACTCCGGTCCGCTAATGATTGGCAGTAGATTTTTACATGCCAAGTTGCCGGCCCTGACGCACAACTTTCACGCATGTCTCCACAGAGAAGACGCTCTAGCTGAGAATCGAACAGGACAACGTCTTACTGTGAGGCGACAACGCTACCACCACCGCAGTTCTCCACAAATGATATGACAATACTGCAGAATAATCATGTTTTATTCAGATTAAGTTTTGACAAAATTACTTCTAAAATAGTAAACTGGTACAAAAATAAAGTCATAACTAATTTTGTATAAAAAATAAAATAAATAAACTTGTAGGGCCAAATGTTTCACTGTAAGACATTCAGTTCTTCACCTTTGCTCAGGAGGATTGACTGTGGATTTGGGAGCCTTGACTGGTGTGTACGTTCTTTATTGTAAGATGCAGCTGCCTTTTTAATAGCCAGAAGAGTTGATGTTGGCTGCTCCACAGAGAAATCGCTCTGTCGTCATTCATTCTGAATGCTAGTAAGGCATTTGGTATTTTGTCATTTAATCACCATTTTAGGTCTTCTTTAGCTTTTCAAAAATGCTGACAGCTCTTTCTGGTTCATTGTTGAAATGGGACAAACAAATGCTTGTTAGCATGAATCATTTTAGGACAGGCATTCTTCCAATTTACGACATTCTAAGATTGTTGAACAGTACTTGAGGAAGGAAGCCTTCATCTGTTTCAGAAATGTGACTGCATTGCTGCTTTAGCCCCTTGAAATTGTTGATTTGGTACACGCCAAATTCATCAGAAGTCAGATCAATTCAACCTTAGATTTGCAAAACCAAAGATAAGTTCCAGTAATCACCGCAACTGTGAAAGTCAGCTACAATTTGAAGAAAGGGCCTCATAAATTACCAGTGATTTAAAGTACAGTCACTGATGGGTAAATTATTATTTTTTTATTTACAGAAGGACTGCAACATAAACCACTTTCACTTTCTTACAGAAGGTGTGCTCGGTTACAATACTTTCAATGCCATCATCATTTTCATCCAAATATGTAGCAGAATCAGAACCAGCACTAGTGTGCTTCCTAATATTATTTTATCCTCTTAGAATTACTGCTGACAGAGTTATTCTATAGCTGCACCTGGCTTCAGTAATCTGCATGCATGCATTCACACAAGTGCTATGATATTGCTGCTCAGGTTTAGAAGTTGACTGCTTCTGGCCTACAGCTGTACACTGAACAGAAAAGGTTCAGATAATACTTCAAAAAATGTTTTATCTTGTGACTCCAGCCTAGTTGTTATAAAGTCTGGTTTTTGCAAATCAGGTTTATATTACTGGAGGTGTGAAAAAAATGCAGGTTACATGTCCAACACTCTCTTTATGACCTTACTTCAACATAAATAGTGAATGCAAGCATGACAAATAACTGTAAGTGGCTCAGTATCAATAAACACCAGAAACTCTTTCAGCTTCTGTTTCTACTTTGCACTACTTCAAAAGTAGCGAAACAATGTCAGGTATTAACTCTTGTACTGGTGATATCTTTGCTAGAATATCTGATTTGATGTAAAAGTGCACTATATGGCACAACCAACCCATACTGAAGACATAAGGACCAAGCTTCTTTATCAGTGACAGTACAGAAATGCATACACCTCCCTGACTCCAGCATTATTTGATGAGCAGGCATCCATTTTACTTGTTGGAATGGTGTATCTTTGAAGAGTTTTTCAGAGCGTAGTTGTATTTTGTTTCAACTGCTCCTGTCACACAAACATGTATGTCTAAAAATTGAACAGCATGCTGACCTCTTATCTGAACAATAAAAAAATAAATTATCATCCCGTATACCTGTGATATTACAAAATAAATTCAATAAGGTCACATTGGGGAAACTGTTGCCGCATCTTCTTGATACTTTGTGATTTGTACAAGACATCTTGTATAATATGCACAGTGTTAGCGGCTCCACAGCATATTTTCCTCACCAGTTCTGGTTCAGTGCAATATGTTTTGCATTTCAACAGATGATTCCTAGTAGAAAGGATAGGTTGCATTCCACACATAGGCTGGTAAATGTCACTTTTACATCTTTCAGAGCTGAACTATTTTGAAGAGCTTGGACAACAAACATATCAGTGACTTTCCTTCGACCTGCACCAGATTTACATTCATTTTGTGCTTCTCTGTATCTATACTCCTCTTCACTATGTGGAGTTTTCTATGACCAATATTAATGTAGTGCATGGAGTGTGGTGATTATGGTCTGATATCCAGAAGAAGACAATAGTTTAAGTGCTACTATAGTGTGAGACCTGAACTTAACAAATGATTAGTACCCACTGCTTAACATAAAGTTGGGTCTTGTGCTAGGCAGTCAAATCTGCTAGTACTGGCCAGCAAACAACAGTGGCAGCATAAAAACAGATTTGTTTCCGCCTGCTGTCCATACTGATAAACCGTCTCTTCCTCTTATAAATTGGGAAAGTAGCTAGAATAACAGGATGTGTGATTATCTGCATTTTCTGGAGGATAGCAAGTCTGAAACACAAATGTATGTCATTATTTGGGAACTTTAATCCTTAATGAATTGTCTGTAAACCAAAGATTTTATGAGGAACAGAGTAAACATATGAGGTAAAAATCTGGAGATTCTGTGAAAATCTGGATATTTGAGAGACATGGCAATGGGACTGTAAACATAAAGGGACTGAGTTACAATGTCTTTCTGACAGCACTTGCTAAGTGCTTTATGGCTTTGAAAGCCAACAAAGCACTCATGTAGCCAGTAGTACATGGTGCAGATAAAGTTCCTTGCACTACAAAGAATTATGATCAGATCTCCAATCATAATCTTTAATTTTCTCTGGGATGGCGCAGTGATGCAGCAGTAGCATTGTGACCTCATAGCAAGAGGTTCTCCAGTTTGATTTTTTGTTGGAGTGCCTTCTGTGTTGAGTCTGCATTCATGTGGGTTTCCTCTGGGTGCTCCGGTTTCCTCCCATGTTACAAAGACATGCATCTGGAGAGTTTCTCCCCGTGCCTCTGCTGAAAATTGGCTTTGTTTGAAGTTGGACTTTCCCTGTTAACAAATAATAAATCAATAAATTATGTGTTCTTGAGGTGAGTTTCTTGGCTTATATATATATCAGACACATAATAAACTAGTTATGATTGTTGTCAGTCAAAATGCTGAGTGCTGACAAGCCAACAAAAGACTCAAAATCACAGGAGAAGAACGGATCTCGAAAATCGCTCCTCTCTTTTAAACACCCCTGCACCCTGACCTTATATATACTGACTCTGAGATCACCATACCTCAGAGAAAGAGAATTTAGAAATAACATGTTGGACTTAGTATATGCAAGTCCATTCTTTCAGGCATTCAGTCTTCGTATTTATGCACTCAAAATAGGTACTGACATTTGAAATGGTTACCTTTATTTTTATGCAAGGGCAATGTACTGATGATGATGCAACAGCTGCCAAGCACATGGGTCAAAATAAACTGCAATATATATATATATATATATATATATATATATATATATATATATATATGTTTACATGTGCAAGCTAATGCAAAAAAATAAAGAAATAAACAGAACTGGAATGGACACATACATGTTTCTTATAGGTGACAATTTACTGCTAATAACAGGTAGGAGAGGAGGGTCTATATTAGATAACCGAATGTTATCGTTAGCGAACGCTCACATGAGCAAAAATGCCGGTAATCGAACTTGGTATTGTGGGGGGCTGCGCCCCCACACCCCGCTAACTATATATATTCCAACTCTGAGATCGCACTACAGTGAAGAAAGGTCAAATATCCCACTCCTCACTGTACCAAAACCCCGCAAACACCCTTTTGATTCCTAGCATTTTCGCTCATGTGAGCGTCCGCTATAGATAACATTTGGTTATCTAATATAGACCCGGAGAGCACACATAGCAAAAATGATAGGTAAAACTGAGTCAAATTGTGGTATAAATCAATAAAAATAGGAAAAAAAGAACAAAGCAAAGGCAAAGCATTTAGGTGGAGCTTATTCAAAGTCAACGACTGGGAAAATTTACATCAGTAATCAGTAGCAAATGGCAGAAAATAAAGGAGTCTGTATCTGGCGGTGATATTACAGGTATTTGATTCCAATGTACAGCACATGAACAGTCTAGACGAAGAAAGCAATAAAGTGACCAAAGAAAGAAAATGATTGGAAGGTTGACAAATAGTACAAAGCAACTGAAACTTACAAAAAAATGATAAGTCTATACCCTACACTGCATTTCAGCTTTCGTTTTCACTGCTACAACATGATACGATAACTGCACCATAGGCACAGCTGAGGATTTCTGCCTTTAGGTTATGTCATAGCTGATGCCTGACTACTGCTGCATGACCAGCATACTCTTGTTCTACTGTGGAACTGTTGGCCATTAAGTAGGGCTACTGAAGGTAACATGATACATACATGGAGCCAGTGCAATCAATAGAGCTGTATGTAATACAACATTCCATGTAACTGCTCATTTGTTTGCCATTAGGAATATCTGATTTTATTTATGTGTTTGTTTGCATCTTCTGGTTATTATATTTAACTGCAGTCCCCCCATTATATTTTGTAATTGGAGTATTTCTGTATCTTTGAAGGTTAACTGACATTTTATAATAATTGCATTATATGCTATCTCACGAATAGCGCATCAGATGCAGAGTTGCTTATCTTCCAGTGCTGAATTCAGTATTTGAGGATTTTGGACATATGATGATTAGGACGTATTAAGCCAAATTCCTTATTTTCAGCTGTATAATTGTTGCACATATACACATATTTTACACTCTTACCTAATCATGGCACCTCATTAAATGTTATTTCTGTTCTATTGGTAAAATGTAATGGCTTTAAGCACTGCTACTGCCATAGCTGTTTAGTTTTTCATACAGTACTGAAAGGCTATATTCAGATTCTGTATTTATAGAATAATGTAAAAGACCCATATATCTGTCTAGTACTGTTTTAAATTGAGTATTACTAGCACAATTTCTTATTTTTATAGCAACTTATTCTAAAGTTTAAAAAGAGAATTGAAATAAACCTCTGATGGGTTACTGTTCTGCCATTATACAGTTTAAAGGTAACTTTCAGTCCCCCTAGATAACTTTTTAAGCAATTCTATAGTTAATTATATTTTAAGCTCTTTGTTGCAATCTGTTACTGTCATTTCCTTACACAACAGTGAAGGGTCTGCAGTTTATTAAATAATTGTAGTGTTATCAGCAAAGTTCACTTTCATTGTTATTAATGCATTCTAATAGACTCCCATATGTTTTGTCATTAGATATGCTTATACCTGAGACTTAGTTACTACTCATTATGATGACACCACTCCATTATAATCCAAATGTGCTGTGCACTTTGCAGTTGTACTTCTGCAGTCCCACCATTACACTTGATACATAGTGACAGTGTACCCTTCAGCAATTGTGTTTTTTTAGAATATTTCTTATTTTGCCTCTTATTTTTGCCCTATCCCTCAAAATAGTTTTGTTTTTCTGGTAAATCATTAAGAAATACAGTCAGTCAATTATGTTAGACATTAGAGTTTCATACCTCTCAGTGGTCAAAAAATATATTTGGGTGCAAAAACTAGTCAATCTAGTATGTTTTAAGTGACTTTGAGTAACACCTTGACATTTCTACTAATTTTGAACTTTTGTTTCTCCATTATTTTTGACTTTGTCAAGAATACTTGAGCAACGAATTTGAAAGGTATGAGTATCAGTATAATACATATAATTGTTATGGTACTAATTTAATTGGCAGAAGACATGGGACAACATTTCATACAAAACTGATTACGGATGTAAGAATTAGTACAACCATTAGACTATTTCTCATGCTTCTTTTTTTGAGAATGCACAGAATGAACATATTTTTTACTTCTTAAATATGTATGATATCAGAACTATGGCGATGAGATTGTCCATTTTTTTATTTATTTTTATTTTAAAATCAGTAGAAGTTTGTTTGTTTGTCTGTATGCTTGCTTGCCAGTTAGTGTTTTGCTAACTAGGTTCATCACACTAAGCCTATGTTTGTTTGCTTGTTTATTGCTTTGTCTGTTTGTTTAGTTGTGTTTTGCTGACCAGTTAATCACACTAAGCTTGCAGACTATTAGCAGGGGAGTACCAAGGTGGTGTTCAGAAAAAAATAAGGGAAATTTAACTAAGACATGAAGGACATTTCCTTACACTTTACTGAGTGGGGAAGATATTTTCAGTGATATAAATGCCAGGTAAAGGCACTCAGGAGAATGTCATTTAGACATATGTTGATGGAGACAAGAACTGAGATTCCTTCTGTTACTAACTGTTTCTGCTGGTGGTTTGGAGTATACCAATTTGGAGAGAATGTGGAAGAACATAATGGATATCGTTTCATCATCAGAGACTGTGCCAGTGGAAAATTGCTTTCCATTACTAAACTAAAATTTCTAGTTTTATGTGCAAAATGTTGAGGGAGAAGAGGAATCTTTATTATCTCTAAAGCAGCTTCAACAGAATTATAAACCAAGAATGCCTCAGAATTTGGATACGGGGAAGATGGGAAAGGAATATAAATGGTGTTTGCAATGTATCTCAGAGATAATGGAAGGATGCCCAAGTGACTTCAGTGCAAACGTATTCTGTGTTAAGAATAACACTGAAAACAGATGCCAAATTAAACAGGTGCAATATGAATACATTTGTGGAATCTCTAGGTTTCTAAAGTAAAAGTATATGATCATTAAACCATTTTATAAATCAACAGTTTTATGAATTAACTTCTGGGATGTTTTCTTTACTGCAGAAATTTCTGTCTTCATGTAGAAAAACTGATGCAAGAATTTCCAGGGAATGTGTTTGAATGTGTTTGAGAATGCTAACATGATTGGAAAATATAACATATTAATGCAATTTAGGGAGGATGAAGTACCAATTTTATTCTGTGTATAAAGATGTTTTTTTTTTTGTCTGTTAAAAAATTCTGGGCAATAGACAGCTATGGACTTATGCCTGGAAGTTGGGAGCCATTGTTTATAAAACATGAGAAACTTGTTAAAATAACAAACAGACCAAAACACTATACAACTGTATTTGTACTTAATATAATATCTATTAATATTACAGATGAAACACTATCGTTGAGATATTAACATTTTTTTATAACATGGATTACTGACAGATATACTGCATTTTTTAAACAAATTTTAATGGTTCCCTATTATACCAGCAAATGCTGTTTGACTTACCATTTTAAATTGAAACCGCAAAATCCTGAAAATACAGAACAGTGATCTTTTTCCCCACAGAAAAACATCACTGGGCTGTTTTTGGGACTTTGCCATTTCCTCCACTGTGGTGTGATCTTGGAGTTGGAATATTTATGTAGGGAGTGTGGGGGGCATTTAAATGTTCTCTTTTTCTGGCAATATTTCAACCTTTTTCCATAAATGGAATGCTTGCTCTCTGGCTATGCCTTGATATATGTTTTGGAGGTCTTCCATCCATTGTTAATACTTTGCTGCCTCAACAGTGGCCTCTTGTTCCTGACCTCTGAATCAAAAGAGAACTGTAGGGGCATCTTCTTGCCTGTCATCACCTCCAACAGGTATATACCCATTTTGCTATGGGGTGTTGATTTGATTCCCATCAGAATGTTAGGCAAATGTTTTACCCAATTATTTCCTTTTTCATCTTTTTTAACCTGTTTTTTTTTTAAGTTTTGTTCATTCTTTCCACTATTTCATTTGATTGTGGATGGTATGGTACATGGATTTTTGTTGTATCTTTAACGTCACATTTTTTTATTATTTTGCTGACAAATTGTGGTCTATTGTCTGATTTTATTACCCTGGGCAATCAGCAGTGATAAAATATGCTTTTTCATAGTGCTTTTGCTGTACCTTGGTTGTTATGTTTTTAGTTGGAATTGCCTTCATCCATTTTGAAAATACATGTATTACCACCAGCAAATAATGATATTTGCCCTTTGCTGGAGGCAGAGGTTCTGTATAGTCAATTTGTATTGCATACCATGGTCTTTCTGCCACTGGTACCCTGTGCAACTGCAGCTTTTTACATTTTGCATTTTTCTGAAGACATATCAGACATTTATTTTGCACTACTTTACACATTTTTTTAAATTTGAATTTTGATACTTTGTTTTTACTACTGGCCATACTTTTTCCATTTTTATATCTTTTAAAATCTGGTGATTAAACCTCACTAGTTGTTTTGCTAGTTGATAAAAAATGTATGGTAACTGTAGACCTTTCTGTGTATGAAAAATGTAAAATTGCCTGTCTATCCCATCGCTTTTTAACTCACATTATTTTAATTTTTTGGGTCTTTTTTCAAGTTTTTTTTTAATCCACATCTATTTGTTTTCCCTCCTCTAGGGACCATACACTGGAGAACTGGTGTTCCCCTTCATTTTTTTCCTGGGTATAAAGTTTTTTTTAGTGGCTTTCTTTGCTTTGGCATTAGGACATCAGCCAAAGCATTTTTTTGCAACTTCGTTGTTTGTTTTTTAATTGTCTTTTGGTGGTACTAATTTTTTTTTTTTTTGCAATTGATACTTTTATATTAATTTTATATGCTTTGTAAAACAGGAGTGCGCTATAAAGTTTTTTTGCACTATTAACAAATCAGATCCATGCCTACATTACCATATGTAGTTTTAATACATTTACCACATAGGCACTGTTACTGTAAATATTTACCAGATACAAAATGTTGCAAAAATACTTTACAGCTTTTAGTTTTGCCCTTTGTGACAACATCTATCTTGGTAATTTGACTACAATTAGTTTGTCTTGTTTTTTAAAGTCAGTACTGCAAATCAAGTATAGTATTTTTCATCTTTTTAAAATTGGGCACCATTTACATACACAGTCAAAATGTGGTGGTCGTGATTTGCTTTTAATGGTAATTTATTTGGCTTTTTTAAATATGCCATGCAGTCATGTGGCTTTTTTGTATTTAATAAAATTAGATAAGTAATACTTGTTTCCTCTCTTTATGTGTACAGCACGACTACTAAATTTAACCAGCCATTTAAAAAAAAAACAGTTTGATTAACCACCTCAGTAATTTTATCTTGCTGTTACTTACAAAGTTTTTATTGTTTAATACAAAGTTTGTACTATGATCTCTAAAAACATTGTCAAGCAGTCTGTGTGTTTTATTTTTGGTATTTAGCCAAAATCTGCTAACTGCAAAATAATAGCCTTTTTAACATTTTTTTTTACATTTTTTGGCTAGAAAAGTTAATCAGTCTTAACCGTCTTTCCATTTTTAAAAATATCCCATGAGACCATGATTGCAATAACACTGCCAAAAGTGTCTTTTTTTTTTTTTTTTTGCTGCAGCTGCTTGTAAAATAAAAGGAAATTTATTGGTGGGAGCTATTAGCTTCATTTCTTGTGCTAGCTTTTTATGTTTTAACATTTTTAGTGCCTGTTGTTCAATGTGACTTTACTTTAAAGTCAATTTATCTTTTTGTTCTGACAACATTTTATAAGGTGGAGCGGCAGCGACTACATACTCTTTTATAAATTTTATGTTGTTGTTTATGATTTTTTTAAATTTGTGTAAATCTGAAATTGTTAACAGTTTTGGCAGCTCCAAAAATGTTTGCACCCTTTACAAAGACTCCTCCCTGTTGATCTAATAATAGTTTTTTTAAAATAACTTTTTATCACAAAAACTGTAATTTATCTTTGTTTACTTTAAACTCTGCTCTTGCTTTTTTAGCTGTCATATGTGTTGTTTTACCATTTTTGACTGTATTAAAATACCGTCAGTGTAATGTATAGCCCTGCCATTTTTCTGCTCACTTTTTGTAAAATTGTCCCCACTATCTAATGAAAAATAACAGGACTGTTTTAGAAACCTTGTAGTAATCCAGTCATAACATAGATGAAAAAAAAGAGACACTGCATATTACTAGGGCATCTAAGGATGAATTGTTTGCAGACAAGTATACAAATTTATGAAATGAGTATATACCAAGATATTTCAAACAATGAGTGAAACTAGATATGAAAAAAATATATATTACATTGCAGGAAAAATTCACAACATGAACATTTATAGTTCGACTGCAATTTAAAAAAAATCTATTGATAATAATAGTGCAACTACAGAAATTTAAAATAAACAGGAATCTCAGTCTCCCTGGGATTCATTAACACTTACACTAAGTGTACACAATTCTGAATGAACAGACAGTTGATAATAATAGTGCAACTACAGAAAATTAAGATAAACAGGAATCTCAGTCTCCCTGGGATTCATTAACATTTACATTAAGTGTACACAATTCTGAATGAACAGACAGCACAAGCATAACTCGCATCTTCTTCCTCCTAATTTTAGTTTTCCTACTGATTTTCCTGCAGCCTTAAATAGTGAGGGAGATTCATAAAGATTGGTATAAAGTGTAGACTGTATGTATACTTAGTGCAATCTTTCTGAGTGACTAGAAAGCACAAAAAGTGTGGTAGGGGTGTTCTTGAAAACAGATCATGTACACTTTGTGTAGGTATTAATGAATCTGTAAAAAGAGAAAATGATGCTTTTAGAGAAAGAAAACTGATTACTGGGATAATAATATGTGGTATGCCTACAAAAACAGAAGAATATGAAATGCAGTTTATTTATATATTTTGCAATCTAAACAAGGTACTTGTGCTAAATTTGTTACTAACCCAGAAGCAAATGTACTGATGCTATCTTTGATATTGACCCAGGAGAAAAAGTAGTAACACTGTCTTTGTTACTAGAAGAAAATGATCTGTCAAGAGTACAACTGAGTATGTCATAAGAATAGAAATAATAGTGAAAGAATTTTGAGTACAATATTCAAAAAAGAAACATAATTGTCATATATTGTCTGAATGTAAGCATATTAAAATGTTTTATTTACTTATTTATTGCTATTCCATAACCAGGTAGGTAAACTTCTCTTTTATCCCTTTTCAGTTATGCAATAGTAAACAATTTTCAACAATGCATAGTTACATATGCAGTATATACAACAGCAGATCAAGGGGAACAGTATACAGAATCTAGGCAGAAAATGCAGTGCATATAATACAGAGCTAAGAAATATAATCATTTGGTATATTGCATAAAAAATAGATACTTCAGAATATTAAATATCTTAAGTGGAAGATGAAATCAGTATTAACCATTATCCAAAATGCAGTTGCATATGGATTTAGACATTTTCTTTAAAGGCTTTCTTGAGATTTTTAATGAACTTTTGTTTTGGTCTGTCAAGTCAGGTGGTTCCAGGATGTAGTCAATAAAGGTTTTGCAAAGAAAAGGTCTAGTACAAGTGATGGGTCAGTATTATTACTTAGGATGGAGCAGCCTACTGTATTAAGCAACATATTGAGGAGAGGTAGGTTAGCACTTGGCATGAACATCATATGAGTGAATGCCCTCATCTCCTGACTAAAATATCAAAAAAATATTTTTTAATTGTTTAGGTCTCAATCCCATAGGCCTATTAAACTAACAAAATTTACAATACTTT
Source organism: Protopterus annectens (assembly GCF_019279795.1). Taxonomy (NCBI): domain Eukaryota; kingdom Metazoa; phylum Chordata; order Ceratodontiformes; family Protopteridae; genus Protopterus; species Protopterus annectens. The sequence continues at coordinate 488,309,951 of NC_056725.1, read as the reverse complement.
CTCTAGCTTGTTACTTTCACAATGCGCACAACTTGAAAAATAAGAAGGTTGAATTTGGGTTCTTAATACATAAACATGCACATAATATTATTGCATTTACAGAAACCTGGGACAGTGAGGCTCTCAAGTTTAAATGGTTTGTTAAATATGAGATTAAAAGGTTAACTGAAAAAGGAGGAGGTGTCATCTTACTAATACATCAGTCATTTGCATCCTATCTGGAAAAAAAGATTATGAATCAGAAATACTGATTATGATAATAAGGGCTGTGAACCAATATGATTCATGCAGACTTGTGCTTGCTGAAAAAAAAACAAAAAGTATGACTAAATAAAGGGCATGATAATTTCATTAGTTATCTGAGTGGTATTTTGGGTGAGCTCCCACCATGGATTTAGGAGACTTTAATTACCCTTATATTGACTGGAACTTGTGGCAAGCAAGTAAACATAAGAATGAACTTATTTCTTGATATATCAAGGATTTGTAACTTTGTACACAACTTGTGTGAAGTCCATCAAGATTGTCTAACACATTAAACTTACTATTTACTGATATGAAGCTCCTTATTAATGACTTAAATGTCTTACAAACCCTTGGAGATTTAAATCAAGCTAGTATGTCCTTCCTGATATCTGGATATCCCAATCACCAATGGACATATTTTTTATTGCAACTTGAAGAATAACTTCATAGGAAGTTGATATTTTTTATTTGTATAAAGTCTTCAATTTTTTTTCTGCATATACTTTTGTAAGCCATCTAACTGGATGATCACTTTATTGTACCCAGAATGAAATAATACAACAGATGAAGTAGGTCCAAGGGGTCAATGGTCATCTCAACTTTTTAAATAAAATTAAAATAGACAAAATTAAGAGAGACACTTGCAAAAGTATTTTGTGGGACTGTAATTTAATGAGACTGCTAAATAAAAGGGAGGTTGATTAAGTGATATATGAGTAATTGAACACCACTATAAAACATATGTAAATGCAGTATTGAGACAGTTTAGGCTAGCTCTTGGACTAAAGGTTAAAAAGAAAATATATGAACTTGCCTTAACTAACACTAAAAATAATAAGAAACAATTTTATAAATATGTGAATCCTTTAAAAAAAGAAATGTACTAGATGTGGTTCCCTTATGGTAAATGGCACTTCAATCGCATCTCTCTTTACTATTGTAGAAAACCTAACTTATATTTTGCCCACATAAGCCACAACACTATAAATGTTCATGGTTGTCCTATTTTCAATGAGGTAACAATAGACTGTCATATCATTACAGGTGAAGATGTAATGTATGCTCTAATAAAGTTAAAATAACATGTACAGATGGTCCATCTAATATAGCAAGGACATTTTTTAAGTATTACTTAAACTGATACTGTTACTTTATTAGATTATATGTTTAATAACCTCTGAAGGCTTTCTGTGGTTCTAGGAGACTGGAGAAAGGCACATGTTGCTCTTATTTATAAAGATGATGATAGACAAGAAATATTTTGTTATAGACCTATTAGTTTAACTTCCAACATCTATAAGCATTTTGAAAGATGTATGCACTGACTGCTAATATGGATGACAAGTGATGTGTTCGCCTAGATAAAGCACAACATGACTGTACTAGGGGACATTCCACCTTAACATCCCTTATACCTTTTTATGAAAAGCTATCTTCCTTGCTTGACCAAAAAGAAGCATTACATAGTTGTTTACTTAAGTTTTTCTAAAGCATTTAATAGCCTGCTTCAATATCATATCACAAAATGTTTGCTTCAAATTGATGTTAATTATTATATTGTGAAATGGATTGATAGCTAAAACATAGGAACTAATAGGCTCATAGGTTCATAGGTTGGTACTGGGCTATCGGCCCTAGGGCCTATACAAGCCTAGCCATAACAATTCCTTGCATATTTCTTCCCACAATATTTACTTCCCAGGACCCCTGTCTAGCAGGGCGACTGACGTGATCCCTGGGGTGAATTTCCTATCTCCCATCCAATCGTCAAGGTTCCTTTTGAAGAGGGTGAAGGAGGCACTCTGCTTGACATGTATGGGCAGTCTATTCCAGAGTATGGGGAGTCTCTGGGTCAGGAACCTATCCCTCCAGAATGTTTTGTTCATTGTGATGACAAGGTTTCGATCCCTGGATGGCTCTGAGGAATTGGGATATCTTTAAGTGGAGCATGTCCAACAGCTCACGGTTTGACATGGCCTTGTATGTTAAGCAGAGATTGCCTCTGAGTAGACGATATGCCAGAGCATAGCTAGAGATTTTTTAGATGGTCAGCATAGGGCATCTGCTTTAGGCCTGTGATTCTTTTAGTGAGATATTTATGTGGCCTTTCCAGCTGTTGCAGATGCCTTGTGAGGTACATAGCAAACGGGGCATTGTACTCTATAATGGAGCTAATGAGGGATGAGTACAGTGGGACAATGACCTCCTTTTTTCTGGATGAAAAGCTCTTAGTGATGAGGTGTGCCACATAGAAGGATGTCCTGACTGTTGTGGCAATGTGGTTATCGAAGGTGAGACCACTGTCCACCTGTTGTCCCTAAGGCTCTCATCACACTTTCAGTGTTTCGTGTACTGCCACCTATGTGGTAATTCATGGGTACATGGTTTTCCCAAAGGGGGATAACTATACATTTCTTGGCATTAAGCTTGAGCCCATGGCTCTGGCATCAAGCATCTGTTTCTGTAAGGTCCATCTGTAGAATATCCACATCATTTGGGGATTTAGTAATGGCTCCCAGTTTGCAGTCATCTGCGAACTTTGTTAGACAGAGTCCCTTAGTGTTGCCCTGTACTTCAGAGAAGTAGATGCCAAACAAGAGCGGTCCCAAGACTTAACCCTGAGGTACTCCACTTGTTACTTGTCTGGAGCTGGATTTGGAGTCAGCTACTTTTACAATCTGGGTTCTGTCAGTAAGCCAGTTGGCAAACCATCGAGTGACGTAGGGATTTATGCCCAGCTTAGTAAGTTTATCTATGATTCCAGAGTGGGGGATGGTGTCGAAGGCCTTGGCAAGGACCAGATAGGCTGTGTGCACTGCCTTACCCTCATCCACAGCTCTGGAGACTGATTAGAAGAAGTCAATCAGGTTCAGGAGACAAGATCAGCCCTTCACGATCCCAAACTGGGTGGGGTCCAGTGTTTGAAGGTTGCCAATGTCTTTGTTTATAAGTTCCATGATAATGCATTCCATGCCCTTGCAGATCCAGCTCGTCAAAGTGATGGGGCAGTAGTTCCCGGGATCCAAGGTGGATCCCTCCTTGTGGAGTGGGATAACTGTAGCTGTGTGCCATTCAGTGTCTCACTTTTTAATTTCTCCAAGTCTTTTGGGTTTCTAATACTAGTCAAGGAATGATTAAAATTCATGAAATTAGCATTGTTTCAGTCTTTGATGTTAGCTAGAAGTGCTCTTCACAGCATCTGTAATGTGCCAAATAATGACTCTTTCTGTAATTTGTTTGGAAGTACATCTATCGATAACATATCTAAGTGCAATTGTAAATTCTTTTTTATAAGACCCATTGCTCCTACTACTGTTGAAACTGTCTGGGTACCCTTCTTCCACATTGCTGTCATTTCTTCTGGCAAATCTTGGTATTTTATGACATTGTGTCTCTCTGTATGCAAGACACTGTAGTCACTGGGTGTAGCAATTTCAATGATTGATGCTGCTTTTGTTTTCTTTTCATGGACTACTATATCGGGTTTTCTTGCATCTATTTTTTGAACTGTTGATAATTTGTGATCCCATGTGATACAAACTTCATCATTTTCTGTAATGCTTTGTGGCTCATGTTTACAGTGTTTTTCAGCCACTTCAATACCATAATGTTTGCACAATCCCCAATGAAACAATCTTGCCACATTATTATGCCTTCCAGTATGCAGTCCTTCTGCTGTTAGTATATCACAACCAGCAACAAGATGTGTGACTGTTTCCATCACAAACAGCAACAAGATGTGCAACTTTTTAAATTGTTTATGCATTTTTATAACAATATGGTTTTAATGTTCAATAGGTTATTTAAATTGAGTCTCTGAATACTGTTTCATATGATTTGGTAAAAGGTAGTTAAGGCTGGTTATAATGTGAGCTGTACTCTTTTGATAAAAACCCATATTAAGTAAAATTAGATGAAAGTACTTCAGAGAGTAAAAGTTACCACATAGGTGGCAGTACACTAAACAATGAAAGTGTGATAACAGCCTTAGGGACACAGGTGGACAGTGGTCTCACCTTCGATAACCACATCGCCACAACAGTCAGGAAATCCTTCTATGTGGCACACCTCATCACTAAGGGCTTTTCATCCAGGAAAAAGGAGGTCATTGTCCCACTGTACTCATCCATCATTAGACCCATTATAGAATACAATTCCCAATTTGGTATGTACCTCTCAAGACATCTGCAACAACTGGAAAGGCCGCAGAAATACCTCACTAAAAGAATCACAGACCTAAAGCAGATGCCCTACACTGACTGCCTTAAAAAACTCCAGCTATTCTCTGTCGCATATCGCCTACTCAGAAGCGATCTCTGCTTAACATACAAGGCCATGTCAAACCCTGAACTGTTGGTCATGCTACACTTAAAGAAATCCCAATCCCTCAGAGCCACATGCTCCAGGGATCTAAACCTTGTCATCACAATAAACAAAAAATGCTGGAGGGATAGTTTCTTGACCCAGAGACTCCCCAGACTCTGGAATAGACTACCCATACATGTCAAGCAGAGCATCACTTTGACCCTCTTCAAAAGAAACCTTGACGATTGGATGGGAGAAATGAAATTCACCCTGGGGATCACGTCAGTCACCCTGCTAGACAGGGGTCCATGGAAGTAAATAGTGTGGGAAGAAATAGCAAGGGAATTGTTATGGCTAGGCTTGTATAGGCCCTAGGGCCGATAGCCTAGTACCAACCTATGAACCTATGGTTGTTGCATTATTACAAAATTATTTTAGTGTTTTACAGTCCCTCCCTTAACAAGTGCATAGAGTGCTATAACTAACACTATTAGGTGTATTAGATCATTTTAATATAATAATTTGCAACCAGCTGATGGGTCTATAATTGCTTTGATCTGATATGTCCCCTTATGAGTTGGTAATACTATAGCCTAAGGTCATAAGTTAGAGAAGTCACAGCACACTAAAACCTTCACTACCATGTTTAATATTAGTCAGATTTCCCTGATTCTGTGCAGGAAACCATCATGTAAATTATCTGGTTTCACTGAGCTTGAGTTATTAATATCTGCTAGTTGTGTTCTGGATGTTTCACCTTCTCTTTATAGGAAGGTGGCATTTTTTCTTTTTATAAAGTCTTCAATTTTCTTTTTTTCTTGGAATACTTTTCTGTGCCTTCTAACTGGATGATCACTTTATTGTCCATTGATAACATGTTACATGCAAAACGTTCCATTTAAAGTCCCAAGAAACTAAAGAATGTCTTAATAGTGATTTCAGATTTTCAGATTAGTTCATAGTTAGACTAGGAATTTTTTTATAAGAAAATATGTATCTTCTTTATTTACTCTTGTTAATCTAGACTAGTTTTAGGAGTAGGGTAATTTCTGAAAACTAAGTAATATCTCTTTTTGTATTGTATATATTATCAGTTTAGTGATTCCACTAGAGGAGATTTTATTGAATTTACCTATATGTGTGACTTGTCTTTATGATTTCTTGAATGCAGTAGTTATTATCACAGAATCCACCAATGGCTTCCTTATTGGGCTTATTTGGGTCAATAAGGACAGTATTTTCACATGATTTTATATCAATGACAATACTGTCATCTCCTCAACAGAACACACCAAACTACTTGGTGTTGAGACTGATAACAATCTCGGACTTGACACTCACATTTCTCTTACCATAAAAAATGTTCACAACAAACTAGGTGCATTGTACAGAAACACACAATTCCTCACCAAGACAGTCAGAATTTCTGCTGCCAATTCCCATCTAATCTCCACTTTAATCTACGCCTCTCCTGACTAATCTTAAACATGGTAATGAAGGTTTCAGTACCTTAGACAAACAGACCTAAACAAGCTCGAGGCTTGCTACAATAAAATTGCTAAGTTTGCCACTGGTGCATCTTATTGTAGCTACCTCTTTATCTCACTTAGAGAACTTGACTGGCTTAACTCCTTCAACTTCTTCACCTGAACCAATTCTCTCTCTTTTGCCCACAAGTTAGTAAACTCTCTAGATACTACAATCAAAACAAATTACAAAGAGAACTTAAATAATATTAAAAATACAATACAACAATGGAATAAATTCTTCTTTTCAATGGAAGAAAGGCTCTATATAATTAAAATGATCGTGTTTCCAAAAATTCTTTATGTCATACAAACTTGTTCTTTGCCACCAGCAAAATTGTACCTAAACCAATTAAATGATTTAATAATAAGATTCCTATGGTATCCAAGAAAAGCCAAGGATAGCTATGAAATATAATCTAGATAAATCGGATATGGGTTGCATATGTTTTCCAGACATAGAAGTATATTTACATTCATCTTTTATTAAAACAATATCATTATGGCTAAATACAAGCTATACATCAAAATGGAAATTAGTTCACGAGAAAATCTGTCTAAAATCAGGATTTGTATTAACAAATAAATATACTGATTTCATATCAAACAATTTTCTATGGCTAATGAAGGATTACATGATGATACATAAACATAAAGATATAAGTTCCAAATACATTAATGTACATTAAAATTTTTCAAACATCTTATTAATAGCAAACCTGATATTAAAGCATGGTCATTTCTACTATATCCAGTAGCGTACACACAAGGAAATATAATAACATTTGATATAGAAGTAGTCAAAATGCTTAAAGAAAAGGGATTAATATACTGGCATCAACTGGTAAACTTTGGAAAACTTCTGTCAATTCACCAAATTAAAAGGAAATTAAATATGGAAAATAGTTCATGGCTAAATATACAAGAATGAAGTCAACATTTCAGAGCTTTATCCGCGGTGGTGCAGCGGTAGCATTGTTGCCTCACAGCAAGAGGTTCTCCCGTTCAATTCTTGGCTGGAGTGCGGGGAGTGCCTTCTGTGTGGAGTCTGCATGTCCTCCCCGTGGTTGGATGGGCATTCGAAAGACATGCATAAATGGGCGTGCCTTCATTGAAGGTTGGACGTCGAGCTGGCACCTCGGCGTTCGTTAAAAAAATCTACTGCCAATCATTAGCAGACCGGAGATCCGCTGTGGCGACCCCTAACCAGAGAAAGCCGAAAGACAACCATTGAAAAGCCTCACCCATACTCTGCTACCCCTTGCTGTGAGGGAAAGGTTGGTTTGCTTTTTATTTGTTGCATTTTGTATTAGTTTATTGCCTTTTTATATTTTGAGTGCTGTGATTTGTTTTCTTTACCTTGTGTTTTGCTTGTGTTCTGCTTTTAACTGCATATTAAAACTTCAAAAGACACCACAGCTCTGTCTCTTGTGAGTCAAGCAGAATCCCCCCCCCATCACTGTCGTGTTCTTAAATACCACTGTCTTTCTAGCTGCCTGCCTCTTATGTTAATTTGACCATATATCTCATTTCCTCTTTGTTTTCACTGACTTGTGTGAGTAAGCACAAAATTATCATTTTGTGAAATCACTCCTCTTCAACTATTTAAATTTATTGGCCATTCTACTGTATTCCATAGTACTGGAATACAAAAGTGATCACCCCCTTTCAATCTATCTTGCTGTTTTAAAAATAGTGACTCTCCACTAAAACTTAACTTTTTAGACAGGTAAAACTTAAGTTACACACTTTCACATCTAACTTCTCTAGTGCACACTGCAGTGTTTAGGATAAACCATATATTTTTTTTCATCTTATTTTTAAGCATCCCTGTGACTAGCACTTGCTGTAAATCCTGCTGGAAAGCACTAGGAAGCCTTAAACTGACACAAGCACTCAACTCTCCTTATTAATAAAGAGAAATTAATCATAGGCACTAAACAGCTTATAATTGCAAAGTACTTTGCTAAGGTAAGGGAAAAGCTCCTGTACTTTTCAAAAAAAAAAAAAAAGCACCAAACCAGTCATGTCCAAGGGTCAGCTTCCATTGATTTCTCTTGTCCACCTGGTGAATCTGGGCAAACTGGGGCAATGCAGCAATTGCCTCATGTACACAGACAACCCTCTCCTCCTACCACCCAACACTACAAGCTGTGAGAGATGCACTTACATAGCCAAACTGGAAGAAAAGCTCTCTCCACCCAAGTTTGTGCTAGACAGTCAAGAGGAGAAGGTTAACACCCGCACTACACCTCAAGCAAAACATAGTCCTTCTAGACTCACACCACCAACACCCACACATAGCAACACTAAATCCACATATGTGGAGGCCCTTACCTGTAACCTGCCCAAGCAACAAGGACCTACAAAGCTGAAATGCAGACAAACACCATTCACAACCAAAGTGTCACATAACTCACAACACCAGTGTTCCACCCAGCAACAGTGCCTAAGGCAAGACAACGCACTTAACACTTTAGTCATAGGTGACTGTACAGTCAGGCACACTGATGTCCCACTCACCAGGCTGAACAAGAAGAAAATTACAGTCAGCTGCCTGTCGGGTGCCAGGATCCACCACATAACTCATGCACTCAAGTCACTCCACAAGTACACATATGACTGTCATTATCCATGTAGGAGTGAATGACTTGAGACATACCTCCCTGGATTACATGAAAAGAGACATGGATGAGCTCTCAGATTATGTGGCCCAAGCAGGTATGACCCTAGTCCTGAGTAGCATCCTGCCTTCACCCAGAATGATACCACAATATAAGGACAAAATGATTGACTTCAACAATTGGCTAAGCTTCTGGTGTTATTCAAAGGGGATCCAGTATCTGTCTGCCTGGGATGACATGATCAAAAGACTACGAGGCTTTGCCAGAGATGGTCTGCACCTGTCACCCCTAGGATTCAGATTACTAAGCCTCTTGCCACCCCTATAGTGCCTTTTTTAGGCAAAGTTCAAAGGACTAAACCACCACCATAACAGGTACAAGCATGCAAAATCTTAAGGTAACGTTACTCAATGCTAGAAGTCTAAACCTCAAAATGCACTCTCTCGAGGCACTTCTAAAAATGGAAAACATCGATATATGTGCAGTAACTGAGACCTGGTTCAAGGCTCCAGAGAGCACCCCTGCAATACCAGGCTACAACTCTTACCACACTTTTCAGCCACCAAACCAGGATTGAAACACTAAAGGTGGAGGAGTGTCCATATTTACCAAGGATATTCACACCACCAGGTTAGCTGCCCAACACAATGCGTCTGAAATTCTCCAGGTGCAACTAACACTAGGTAAGACTGCAATCCAAATTGTAGCTTGCTACAGATCCCCCACCATGCCCCAGGATTCTCACTACACTTTCTAAATATACTGGAAATATTAATATGCAACCAAACACCCTAATACTGGGTGATTTCAACAACCCTACCATTAAATGAGAAAACTACTCATGTAACAACACATTTGCCCAACGGTTCTTGGAATTCATATATTCCACTGCCCTGGATCAACTAATCCATAATTCCACCAGGGGCTCCAATATCCTAGACCTAGTCATTACCAACATGGGAAATCGATGCTCCACACCTATGGTCACCCCCTTGTTGGTCAGGTCAGACCATAAGCTAATCACCCTTAACATCCACATCTCACCCCTACCCCAGTAAGGAAACCTTCATAAAAAACTTCTCCAAAGCCAACTTCATGCTACTCAAGTCAGAAGTTACAAACTTCATGACACCCATGCAGATGGGAACTGAAAGTTCGACTGCTGAGTCCTACACTAAGGCACTGTATGAGCACATCCACTCATGCATGAATCGTGCCATCCCAAATAGAACCAAGGTGCTCTCCTCCAAAAAACGGAAGCCAATCTGGTGGTCCCCTGCCATAAACAAACTTTACAACAAAAGGAAGAAACTGTTGCAGAAAAGAGGAAAATCCCAGGATGCAAAATACTCCCTTACCAGCCTCAGTAAGAAGCTGAGATCCTTCATAAAATCCTCCAAAGCTAGTTATGAAAATACAGTTGCCAAAGATTCCAAAGACAACAACAAGGCATTCTATACCTATGTCAAGAATCTAAATGGCAATGCTCAGATCTGCTCTGAGCTACAACAGAATGGCATTAAATATACTGATTCCAAGGATATTGCCAATATCCTGGCAGATTGATTCAGTGCCACCTTCACCCCCCTCTCATCCCCTAAATGGCCCATCTCAATACCGGAAGATTGCCAAATTCCGGTAATAACAGCAACACAGGTAAAAAAACACACTCTCCAAAACTAAGAATACAGCATCCATGGGACCAGATGACATCCCAGGCTGTGTACTACATGAACTACAAAATGAACTGACACCTCACCTAAGTGTCATGTTTAACCATACCCTCACCTCAGGCTTTGTGCCCACTGAGTGGTGCACAGCTACAGTTATCCCATTCCACAAGGGTGGATCCACCTTGTATCCCAGGAACTACTGCCCCATCAGTCTAACGAGCCTGATCTGCAAGGCCATGGAACGTATTATCATGGAACTTATGAACAAAGACATTAGCAACCTTAAAACACTGGACCCCACCCAGTTTGGGTTCATGAAGGGACGATCTTGTCTCCTGAACCTGATTGACTTCTTCAGATCAGTCTCCAGAGCTGTGGACGAGGGTAAGGCAGTCCACACAGCCTATCTGGACCTTGCCAAGGCCTTTGACACCATCCTCTACTCTGGAATCATAGATAAACTTACTAAGCTGAGCATTAATCCCTATGTCACTTGATGGGTTGGCAACTAGCTTATTGACAGAACCCACACTGTAAAAGTAGCTGACTCCAAATCCATCTACAGACAAGTGACAAGTGAAGTACCTCAGGGTTCAGTCCTGGGACCTCTCTTGTTTGGCATCTACTTCTCTGAAGTACAGGCCAACACTAAGGGACTCTAGCTAACAAAGTTCACAGATGACTGCAAACTGGGAGCCATTACTGAATCCCCAAATGATGTGGATACTCTACAAAAGGGCCTTACAGAAACAGATGCTTGGTGTCAGAGCCATGGGCTCAAGCTCAATGCCAAGAAATGTATAGTTATCCCCTCTGGGAAAAAAATGTACCCGTGAATTACCACATAGGTGGCAGTACAGTAAACACTGAAAGTGTGATAAGAGACTTAGGGGCACAGGTGGACAGTAGTCTCACTTTCAATAACCACATCGCCACAACAGTCAGGAAACCCTTCTATGTGGCATACTTCATCACTAAGGTCTTTTCTTCCAGAAAAAAGGAGGTCATTGTCTCACTGTACTCATCCCTCATTAGACCCATTATAGAATGCAACGCCCCATTTGGTATGTACCTCTCAAGACATCTGCAACAACTGGAAAGGTTGCAGAAAAACCTCACTAAAAGAATCACAGGCCTAAAGCATATGCCCAATGCTGACCGCTTTAAAAAACTCCAGCTATACTCTGCCGCATATCGCCTACTCCAAGGCTATCTCTGCTTAACATACAGGACCATGTCAAACCCAGAGCTGTTAGACATGCTGCACTTAAAGAAATCCCAATCCCTCAGAGCCACACACTCCAGGGATCTAAACCTTGTCATCACAATAAACAAAACATGCTGGCGAGATAGGTTCCAGACTCTGGAATAGACTGCCCATACATGTCAAGCAGAGCACCTCTTTGGCCCTCTTCAAAAGGAACCTTGATGATTGGATGGGAGAAAGGAAATTCAACCCCTGGGTATCACATCAGTCGGCCTGCTAGACAAGGGTCCAGGAAAGTAAATAGTGTGGGAAGAAATAGCCAGGGAATTGTTATGGCTAGGCTTGTATAGGCCCTAGGGCCAATAGCCTCGTACCAACCTATGAACCTATGAACCTATATATTAAGCAAACAAGAAACAATACAACCATTAATAAGACAGAATGTTCCTAATTTCATAGAACATATAATATTATTAATGAATCAACCCATTAATGGAAAGGGATAATTATCATCTATTTATAAAACAAATAAAAAAATAACCTATAATAATGACAAAATATGGGACTATTTAAGATCAGTTAATGGGAAAGTACCAAATGATATAGATAAAAAATTAATTCTTCTCTCTCCAAAGCAGATATCACTTTCATTACATTGAAAACTCTTTGCATGGCAAGATAAATGGAGCTTATGTTTAAGAAAAATATTGGCTGTTTGAGATGTGATTTAACAATAAAAGCAGACTGGCAACATATGTTCTACAAATGCCATTGCATTATTTTCTGCAAATACTATTCAATGACAAATTCCAGATTTCTAAATCTCTTATTTTGCTTAATGTACCTGTACTTGACTGTATACCGAAAACAAAATATGCAATCTTGTGGACTCTCCCAGCCATTGTAAGGAAGAACATTTCATCAAACTGGAAATCCAAAGTTTCTCCAACTTTTAAGCAATTCATGAATATGGTGTCAGCAGTATCACAATTGGAAATTAACACTATTAAAGGCAGAACTGAAAGAACTACATCATTATATACAGCATGGCAAAAAGTAGCTGAAATACTGGATAGTAATGACTATAGCAAATTATAGTCAGGAAACAATTTTATAGAAAGTCAATTATATGCCAACAATAGACACCCTTGTAAATACTTTGGGGGGATTCAGTAATCCTCTGTGTAGGATGAACGAAGTCCTACTCGAAGACTGCCTTCTAAGAGTTAAATGTCAGCGCGTCATGCATATGCATGAGGGCACGCTGACTCAACTCCCAGGCTAACACGGAGCATGTAGGAGTGCAGGGTGCATGACAGACTGCCGAGCAGTCCAAATATCCATGTCCCTGCAATTGCCTAACTCTGCAAATGTCAGCAGATATGAGCCAGTCCGCTCAAATGTGCATACCCCCAACACCACACTCCCCCACATTAAAAAGCCCTGTATAAATGAAATAAAATGTAAAACAAATTTTTTTTTATTATTCACCATATAGCTGCCCATATTTGCGCATGTGTGCGTGGGTGTGCCCATTGCTTAGCTACAGTCAGCAGTTTAGACATCAAAGAGGATAATAAACCACTTATATGCAAATTAAGCCAAATAGCAATAGTGTAGTGGTAGAGCCTTCGCACAAAGAGGAGACATTCCCGGTTCGAATCCCACCACTCCCCTCTCCTTTATCAGTAGGAAATCTGTGCATAAAAATAAATCCTGACATTTACCTTTTAAATTATATTAAAAAGCATCGAAATGACCCATGTAGTAGTGAACGATATTTTAAATATATATAAGAAAGTGAAATGGACATGCAGAATAATGAATGCATAAGTAACGTATCTTAAGCAATGTGAAGCACTGCTAAGCAATGTTTACTAGTATTAAGCACAGTAAAGAATAATTGCCCATAGCTAAGCACTGCTTTAACTAGCGCAATATAATTGCCCATAGCTAAGCACTGATTCAACTATCACAATAGCTTTGTGCAGAGCTGCGCATCGCGCCAACTAGCGAAAACCAAACATGTTTGCTTGGAGGTGCGCACCGCGCTAACTAGCACAATGTCGGGCAGCGTAGAGCAATGTAGAGCAACATCAAGCAACGTTGGGCAAAGTTGAGCAAAGTCGGCTAAACACAGCCACATCCCCTACTGGTCAGGCCAGAAGTAAAATAAAAAAAGCAATGACAGGTCTGGAACCCAGGATAGTATGCACCATAATCACAGTACTAATCCACTAAGCCATGACAGCATTTGATGTTCATGGACTGTCAACACACATATACATATGAATCAAAGTTTACACAGTGATAAGCAGGTGTGCACTCAGTTGAGAACTTTCAGATCCAGCCAATCACAAATAAGTGCGGGAAATGAGGCACATATAAGCTCCATAGGTGGGAATACTCACCATAACTGGTTGCAGCTCCCATCTGCAGGCAGCAATGGCTGGTGTCGGAGAGGGCTCTCACTTCCGAGCACAATGGTGGGGCATTGAGGAGTCAAAACAGATGGTCTGGCTCCTCGTCCATTGTCATGATGCTAGACTCCTGCAGGGCCAGTTCCAGGGCACGGAAAACAAAGCAGAGGCCTGGAACCATCTTTCACATGAACTCACCAGTGCCACAGGCATCCCTCAGACTGGTGAGCAGGTCAGACATCACCATGCAGACCTGAAGAGACACAAGCAGGACCTACTGAACCAATGGATACAGGAGGGCTGTGGGATGCAAAATGCCCCACCACTGAGTAGGTAGCCATGGACTGAAGCATGTAAAAATTGCTAGTGTAGTTGATAGTATGGATAGGAATATGTCTCAATATCACTTCATTTACTTCACAACTGCAGGTGTCCATGCTGCGAATCAGCAAGCCTATGCAGATAGGCTGTGAAGGCTGCACTACCAGGCAGGTTAGTAATTGTTCTGCATGTACTGTTTTATAAAATAAGTGAGAGAGCCTGGCTAAAAGTTTCTCAGTCCAATAATAAAGGTATAATAAGGCTTGAATAACCTCTCTGCATGAACTGTTATGTAAAATAAGTGAGAGAGCCTGAAAAAGAGTGTTGTAACCCATTAATAAAGGTATAAGTCTGGAATTATTTCTCTGCATGTATTGTTATATAGAATAAATGAGAGAGCCAGAAAGAGTGTTGTAAACCATAAATGGAGGTATAATACATCCTGAATAAGATGTCTGCATGCACTGTAATAGCAAATAAATGAGAGAGCCACTAGAAAAGTGTGTAATGTAATTAATAAAGGTATAACACCTGTAGTGTGTCCGTGTCACTTTCTTTGAAATGTTGATGTACTCTTGCAGTATAGAACTAGAAGTGTTGCATTAAGCGCTGTCGACCCACACTAGGGTAGGCCCATAGAAAGAATACGAAGGGAGTGGCAGTATCTCTTAAGCATATATACAGTCCTCAACTGTAGTTTCAAGCCTGGCATGTATAGGTGAATCTGGCACATGAGTAGCTTGTAGTTGTGTGCACCAGAAATGTCAGTGTGCTGCTAGAAATGTAGGGGGTTGTTAAAATTTAACTGGTAATGTCACCTGAATACATCCAGATATGAAGACATATGAATATAAATAAAATATATAAATACGTAGCATTAATGTCTGCATCCTGGACAGTTTGTATATTAGATACAGGTCAGGTACATAATGAACTAGAAAAACACATCCCACAATGTACCGGGCATTGCCTAGTGGAATAATATATGTAGTGGATATATACCTGCAGTCAATATGAATGTAGTGTAAACTATAAGTTAATATAAGTTGTTAATGGAGGTATCTTTTTACACCCTACTGTATGTGCATAAACAATCAATTCCACACCTCAATGGTATGTGTAATATCATAACATTTGTTGGGACATATGTCCTATTGGTTCATAAATATCTGCATAACTTTGATGCATGTGCCCTATTCAAACACCACAATCCTGATGGCCTGTTGCCACCATTCATTCCTGCATGCTGTTGGAATGTCCACTGTCGTTCAATATATGCATGTGTTATGCTTGCTGTTCAACTGTTGGAACTCTGGTTTGTTTTTTTAATGGGAATATTACTGCATGCTGTTACAACTAATTTGGAATGCTGTTGGCTATATTGTCATTAAATTCACCTAAACACAGAATGTATGGGAAGGCCGGCCCCAGCGGACCTACCTGTCCCACCTCAGCTGGCGGTGGCACCTGGCACCAGCAGGTCCGGTGCCCAGCCTGGGACCTCCTCCTCCGTTGGTCCTGTGCCACCTTCGGGTGGAAGCGCTGCAGGGGATGGGGCTCATCCCCCCATGCAAGCGTGGCCGGAGGAGGGCCACCTGTTACCCTCTGAAGGGTCCGGGCTGTGGTGCGTAGGGAGATCCAGCGTTCAGTCGCTGATCCCCAATGTCAGCTCAAGGCAAGAGTGGCGCAACTCACGGGTGAGCCAGACTCTCCTACGCAGCCCCCAGCACAGCCACTCTCCGAGCTGTGAAGGTGCAGGGGTGACTGCCCATGGGTGGGATCTCAGTTTCACTGTTACCATCTGTGGGTTCATGGGCTTGCAATGTCCAAACATCCTTCCCCATTAATTGTGTTCACCCACCCCATGTGTCATATTCCGTCCCTGTATGCGTCTTGTTTGTCTTGTCTGTTTACCTCCCCAACCAACCTCCCAAAACATACCTACTTCCCCTACCCCACATTCCACTCTCACCTGAAAAAAAAAATGGGCAATCTGCTCCCACAAAAAAATTACACCCCATACATAGCTGCCCATTTTGCACATATGTCCGCTGGACACAGAAACTGAAATTCAGTTGGCAGTACAACACACCAACACACTTTGTTGTCCTCACCCCTCTCTCAGGGGTGGAAGGTTTCAAATTTCCCTCCAAATTACTAGTATATGCACAGCTGTTGCTGTTAAAGAAATGGGCAGCTATGGACCTTCCCTACACCCGTCCTGCATATCCCGAGCTGTTTTCCCTACTGTCTTTCCCTCTTTGTGCCCCTTTTTCACCACTTTTCTATCTCCCCATTTTCTTTTCTTTCAAAGAAATGAGTGCGGGGGTTAGTGGGAGTAAGCACTTTTAAGCAGTAGTTAGCGGGTTTGAGCGAGTGTGCGCTTGTGTGTGCTTAGCTAAGTATTGCTAAGCATCGCGCAAACCCACGCAAACCCACTTACAACTGCTTAAAAGTGCCTTAGTCACCCTGCATATGAGGGTCATTGTTCTGCTCAGCAGCAAAATAAAACACCACTGTCAGTCTCGAACCCCGGACCTTGGACACACTAGACTGCATGAAGTACCACTAGGCCACAATAGATATACAGCAGGTTGTTACTTAAATATATATATATATCATGCATCAGAATGTGTGAATGTCAAAGAAAGATAGGAATGCCATAACACAAAACCTGTTCTGTGGAACTTTACCAGCAGCTGTTGTGGAATTGCATTATATGACTGTGATAACAGAACCACACATTCTAGCAGGAAATAATTTTACTGCAGCACTCTACAACCCCCACACAGTATCCCACCCAAATGTACAAATTTCCACTGTGTTTAAGGTACAGCAAGGATGTAGGTAGGCATACTCAGTAATGGAATTGTTCAGTTTCCATGAGCATCCTGTGATAATGTCAACAAAATAAAAAGCACAAACTGTGCAGAAGTGAGTACATTCATATCCACAGTATAGCAGTTCCCAAACAGTTCATGTGCCAAATGAAAACATCTCAATAACTATGTATGTATGGCAGCTAATTGTATAAGTAGAAAAAAAAAACTAAATACTCTGATGTAGCTTGTGTTAGCATTTGTAGGGGTGAGTACAATCCTACACTGTCAACTGTGTACTGGAAGTGGCAACATTCAGGTCTGAGTATAACATTCAAATCACTGACTACACCCCTAGCTTCATAAATAAGAAGTATACCAACCTTCTGACTTACACTACGGGGTTCACAGCAAACAAGCATGGGCCCCACTTTAGAAAGCTGAAAGGCCTACGCCTACCTGACCTAGCAATTTATAGTATTGGGTTGCTATGACAGTGACTACTGCAATTACCACACAGCAGGCTGCATGCAATTACCAAATGGTGGCCACCAATTGGTGCAGAGGCCATCACATGCACGTGCAGATACCTCTAAAAGCAGGCTGTACTTGCTGTCCACACATGCAATCATTTCATTGCTGCCATGGGGAGAAAGAGAGAGAGAGAGAGAGTGAGAGTGAGCGAGCAAGCAAGCAAGAAAGAGAGACGCAGAGACACACACAGACAGGCAGACAGACAGACACCGGCAACAACCACAGCAACAGCCACAGCAACAGCAAAAAAAAAAAAAAAATCAACATAAAAAAAAAAAATATATATATATATATATATATATATAAATAAAAAAAAAATATTACTACACACACGGAATGTGATAATACAGACCCATACAAAGTAAAGGTATGTAACTGATATGTATTTATTGGCATGTAGTAGATGTTTTTGAAGAGTACTCTACATACTTTGAATCATCCATATGTGGTAGCAGTATGTATCTATGCACAGATGCCCTGCATAACTACTGCCATGGAGAAATCAGTGTGTAGCTGTGTGCAGTGGAATATGACTGTGATATATGTAGTTCAGCATTAAATGTCAAACATCTGATCCATGTTATCTGTGTTCTGTACAGTAGTGTGTACAATGGCTGTTTCGGGGAGTAGCACGTACAGTTATATAAACAAGGATGTGACAGAGTAACACATGCATGATAGTCATATTAACGTGTAGCTTGGCATTGGCAACAGCTGTACCAGTCTAGTATGCTAATCTAGCATTTGCAGCTATATATATACACCCTCTAATATTACTGTGTGCTCACATGTGACACCTGTTCATGTTGCAGCAAGGCCCAACAGGTCAGCCGTGAGGTCCATGGACTTACAACAGTGTGGACCTTGTGTGTGTATGGCACACACATACGGAGAGATCTGTCTGTGTCAGATATATTAGCATCTGTACATGTGCATAGAGCAAAGGACATACTGCAACTGTTTGTGAAGGGTGGACATATATATGTTGTTGAAGGTTGTTATGTGCATACTTCTATGTAGGTTGTAGTGTGTGGCAAACAAGACAGCATACAGTGCTGGTATATGACATGTGGTGGTTAAACGCTGTGGGTATTAATTGTCAGGTTTGCAGTGTTGCAGCCAGTGAGGCCTGTTAAAGCTACATGTGCTAAGAACACCTTCAATGCATTCCGCACAACACTGTGCAATATTAGTACATAACAGTATACCTCGCAACCTTTGCACAATTGTTTTATATTTATGTGTGTGTGTGTGTGTGTGTGTGTGTGTGTGTGTGTGTGTGTGTGTGTGTGTGTGTGTGTGTGTATATATATATATATATATATATAGAGAGAGAGAGAGAGAGAGAGAGACAGGGTCATATTTACTGCGACAGATGCCTGGTGACAAAGACATGGACTCAAGCTCAATGTTGAAACTGCATTGGCATCCCTTCTGGCAAAAGCTCTGTACCCATGAACTACTACATAGGTGGTAGTCTACTTAACACCAAAAGTGTGATAAGAGACCATGGGACACAGGTGGACAGTAGTCTCCCCTTTGATAATCACAGTGACACACTAGTCATGTAATCTGTCGACCTGCCACACCTCATCACAAGAGGTGTGTCATCCAGGGAAATATAGGTCAGTGTTTCCCTCTACTCATCACACATAAAGCCCATTATAGAGTATAATGCCCCATGTGGTATGTACCTCACAAGACATCTACAGTGACGGGAAATGACAAAGACATACCTCACAAAGAGTAATACCAGCCTCAAACAGATGTCCTATGCAGACCATCTCACAAACCCACAACTACACTATGTTGCATACCGCCTACCCAGAGGTGACCTCTGCCTAACATACTAAGCTATGTAAAAACCAGAGCTGTTGGACATGCTGCATGTAAACAGATCACAATCTCTATCAGCTACACGCTCTAGGGACCCAAACCTTTTGACCACAATAAACAGCACATGCTGGAGGGATAGGTTCCCATCTCAGAGACATCCCATACTCTGGAACAAACCAACTATCCATAGCAAACAAAGCTCCTAATTAGCAGTCATCATAAATAATCATGAAGATTGTATGGGAGATAGTGAATACACCCAGGAAATCACCTCTGTGTCTCTGCTTGACAGGGCCATGTGAAATGCAATGACCTGTGTGTCAAAGACCAGGGTAGCATATAGCTAGGCTTCTATAGGCCCTAGGGTCAATAGCCTCTTACCTACCTATGAAGTGATACACACCCACATGTACTTGTTGCAATAATTGCTATGTGAGTTTGACTGAGTGTGATGGTGAATGTGTTGGTGAATGTGTCAGAGTTTGGTTTATGTGTGATAGCTTAGTGGGAAACTGTTTCTGTCATGGTATTATGTGTCCTAGCTGTGATACCAGCAAAAGATGTGTATACAATTGCTAGGCTGAAAAAGCAGTATGCCATACATTCTGACATAGTCCCTTGTTGTAGACTGGGGTGCCCATTGTAGACTAAAGCAGTACATGCATGCTTATTGAGTGTCACTGCTGGCGAATCCAACTCATGTATGAACTGTAGTACTACCTGAAGCTGTATGCCTAAACAGGACAGTATGGTGTACATCCACATTTATTGGAACCACTGTTCTGTGTGTTCCCTGTAGTCCTCACAGATTACATACCTCAGGCATACGGTCTCGTAACTACTGACTCACAGTACTGTAAGGTACACAGGTAAAGGTTACCTGTGTTGCCATACCTATGTGTCTGGTATGTATGTCTGATGTGTGTGTGTGTGTATGCCTGTACCATGGCCTCGGTCATATGTGTGTTACAGGATATAACTGCCTATCTAGCAACATGTATAGTGTAGTACAGCAGTATGCCACCTATATTCATGAATGTGCACATATGTTAGGCAGGGGTCTGTCATCAATGACTAGTGTGGTATACTGGTGATACTGTCACTGGACTTTACAATCATTGCAATGGATTACACTTTTCATGATGCATTAGCATGATATATACCTCCTGTGTCTAGGTTGTGCATTGTGTCGCATACAGTGTGCCATGTACTGTTGTGTAGTATTACATACTGTTGTAAGTTTGTTGCTGTGCAAAACGTGGTTTGATATATAGAGTGTGCCAGACACTGTCAGGCAGTTGTGGGTTGAGTACTGACATGTGGTATTGAAAGTGTGTATCTTCTGACAGCCAATAGGTTGCTATATATGGCAGTTAATTCATATCTGTACATTAGAAATATATGTGTGCCTTATGACTTGCTCATACATATTGTTTCATTGTCTTCCAGGGTTATGTCCCACCATCGTAATCCCACCTATAGCATGGTGGAGGAAGAGGTTATAACATCCAGCCTGGTGCAGCAGTATGCTCTTCTGTTCTCTAGAACCAGCCAGGACCAGCATGAGTGGACTGCGCTGTGACAAGAGCTTGTCCGTCGGGTAAATGACATAGGCATGCATAACCAGACATATGAGCAGGTGCACGATCACTGCAGTGATTTAATTAGACAAGTCTGGCAGCATGCATCTGATATCCACAGACAGCAACTTGCCACAGGTGGGGGGGTAGCCATCCACCCCCCCCTCACCAGAATGGAGGAGCTGCTCCTGAGCCAGGTGGCTCATGGCCAACAATAACCCCAACAACGAACGTGTGTCATCATGGAGGCCTGAGTCACCCAGCAAGCTGACATGGAGTGTGCAGGTAACATGGCATAGCTGTAGACTACTGTTACCTCTATTGTTAGAGCATGCTTATGTGAGATGTGTACTGTGTAGTTAGATGATGTGGTGCCTAGTGTTGTGCAACAGTAATAATTAGGAATACAATCTGTAGGCCTGTGACTGTCAACCATTGTACTACTGTACGATTGCAAACACACAGTAGCAATGCCACAGTTGTTGCCACTGACAAAGTGTCTCATATCCTTGTAGGTCCCTCTGGTGTGACAGCAAGGCAGCCGACCCATGCTGGTGAGTGTGTTCTACCTTTAATACTGCTAATTAAATGTGCATGTCATAGGTGAGGTGTAGGCCATGTACACATAACACACATATGCATAATGCATGCTGTGCATGTTTGCTGTGAGACTATGCACATCCCAGTAATGTGGGTATCTGCCTAAAACACATACAATACACAGAACATTCCACACAATTGTGACAACACTGATGTGGACATTGGATAGGCAGAGTCGATACAGATGCACACAACATACACAACATTGTCATATGCAGTACACGTTAACATGCTACACATGGCGTATTCAGATGCCCGCTGTAAGGTCACACTACTGTATCCCACATTTCATCCACACAGCACACATAATATACCTGAGGGATAGATGCCTCACATGTGGCTATGCGACACTCTTTGACACATCACACATTCATGGTAGGCAATGCCCCCTATTGTGCATCTTACAAACCCATGTAACAACTGGCTGTGAAATGGTGAATGCAGCCATGGTACTGCAGTTCTGGTACAGCATGGTATGTGCCAGTCTAGCACACATTAGTAGCCTTGAGTGACCACATGATGCTGCATGATGATGGCTCATGGTAGTACACCCCATCCAGTTACAGCGACCACAGTACTACACATAGCATTACCTGCTATGCACCTCAGTGTCATGTGTGTGCAAATATAGGCACCTATACACAATATGCATAGCAATCACCATTTGTACAAAGTGACACATATATGTCTTGTAATGCTATTGAGTGTATAGGTCACATGACACACACTGTGTCTGTGTGATGTTTAATGTTGCAGTTGTGTTGTAGCATGCCATGTCATGTCTGGCACTGGCATGTCCACAATATGTCCTACACTCAACATAACCACTGTACAATGGCCATGTTAAGCAATGGTATTCCATAAGGTAAACATGTACCACTCATCCTGTGTGTATGCATAGCATACATGTGCTAATCCTGTGTCCACAATTATCTGCTGAAGACACAGACGCTCTAATTAGAAATGGATATCTATGTGACACACAGATACACATCCAGCCATGGTATGTATACCTGTGAGAGATGGTGCATAGGACATTGCAGAGCTTATAATATTTGCACAGCACCATCGTGTCCATGTACACAGTGCATTCCAGGGTAAGGCCAATCACTGAACAACAACACACATGCATCAAAGACATGTATAGTGTTATTGGCAAGGTCTGTCAACACCTGCACTGCATGCTGTTGGGAAACACATGTCCTGCATGCTGACACGTGTAATATAACTGTTTGCCCTGTGATACTGTACCCCACCATCACCTGCTATTGAGTATGTTCTGGATTGCTGGTGGTGGTGTGTGTGTGTGTGTGTGTGTGTGTGTGTGTGTGTGTGTGTGTGTGTGTGTGTTTTAGTGATGAGTGCATTTGTGTGCATGTGTGCATGTGTGCATGTGTTCATGTGTGCATGTGTGTATGTGTGCATGTGTTCATGTGTGCATGTGTGCATGTGTTCATGTGTTCATGTGTTCATGTGTGCATGTGTGGAGGTGTGCATGTGTGCGGACATCATGTACAGATCGTAAAGTGTGTTTCCTCTCTTCCTCTCACAGGTGCTGACTTTGGGCTGGTTCACTGCAGCAGGGAAACAGATGTCACTGAACAAAACAGTAATACTGATGATAGGTGTGTTGAGGCACAAGCATGTTTGCCAGGGTCTGTCATTGGGCCACCAATCGAGAGTACACAGCTGTCCACCCCATCCATGCATACAGTCATACTGCCAATACATCCATCACCAATGCCCATAGCTGAGGGACAGCGTACAGTTGACATTGGCCAGGACAGTGTGGTATCCATGGCACATGCATCCCAACACAGCAGCCATACCCAGATGTCTGGAAGGGTACCACATGGGCAGATGTCCAGAGGTTCTCTTAAGAGCACTGCTGCTCATCATGCCACTGGCAGATGTGTCACAGGTCTGACAATGTCATGCATGTTCCAGGCTGTCATGGAGGCACAGGCATGTATGGAACAGTACACCAGACAGGGACTAAGGGCACAGAGGGCACATGACACTGCCATCATTGACAGTATCCGTGACCTAGCAGGTGCCATCCATCATTACACAGAGGTCACTGATAGATGTTGGGGAGAGACATTAGATATCATCTGCAATGTCATGTCCATGTGTCAGGACAGTGTGGGACGGTTGAGTCGTCGACGTGGATGTATGCCAGCAACATCAGCAGCTGGCAGTCACCACAGACGTCCCTCAAGCCACGGCCGCTCCCGTAGTGCCAGTACCAGCCCCAGCAATGTTGTGGGTGGGCTGTCCATAGAACATCCTAAAAGACCACATGCACGTGGCTCTGGACAGTCCCAGCAAGGACCTGTGTCCAGTGTACATGCATCCACCTCTGGGGATAATACCCAGTCTGGCTTAGTACCTGATAGTGTCAGTAGCACCCCTGCCAGGCACAGGTACCGTATCCATGGCCAGAGACGGTGATCTGTAAAGCCTTGCAGGTGCACTCTGTGGCTGTCCCACAAATACCCGTGTATGGCAGCCACATGGTGGAACTGTGTGCATGCAGACACACACACATACTCCAGACACCTAGGGCTAACACATACCCACACACATTACATCAACATTGGCCCATTCCAGTATTCTTGCCCCTCACACACAGACACACACACACACACACACACACACACACACACACACACACACATACATGTCGATTGGATGGCTCACTGTAGGCCTCTGGCAAACCAACAACACACCATGTGCATATGATGAAACCTGTGCCGCCTCCTGTCATCTGTAACATCAATGCAGGAACAGGCTACCATGGTGCTGATGCACAGGGTGTCTTTATAGCAGTATAGCAATGTTAGCATGTTGTCAGCAGTACAGTGTAATGATATGCTTGGAGGTGTAGCTGAGCAGGCATGATGCACTAATGCTATGATTGGCATTGTAGTGTTGTTTACACCAGTGTTGGTTCCAATTGTGTATTGTCCAGTCACGTGCCACTTGGCTGATGTGTGCAGTATTGGCAGCATGTGTTAGAGAGTGGACAGTATGTCTGGGATGTGTGCAGCACAGATTTGCAGGTGTACAGTTGTGAACATGGTGGAGGTGCACTGTCTGCATGTACGTGCATAGTGGACACATGGCCAGGGTGACATGCTCTGTATTATACAGTAACACTCCATAGTTTCTATTGGTGGCCAGTATGCATTGTACTACACACATTTCGGAACCTGACTACACATGTGTGTATGACATGGTTTGACACTGTGCTGTGGGTGATACAGTTACTATCTGTCATCGTTTTGCATTCTGGTAGTATACATCACTTCCACAGCCTGACCATAACCAATCGTTAGATGATGTCTTGACAACTGACACACAGATGTAGGACACACAGCAACATTTGGAACCTTCAGGTATTATACTATGCCAGTAACCACTGGTATTCACCTGCACCCATTACTGACACCACTCCTGTTTGACATATAGCTCTCTTAGGTACAAGCAATCACAGTAGGGATATGTCCGTCCATGTCTGGTAATGCATACTGTGGCCTATAATGCATTCTCCAGATGACACACACATCCTCCACAAGGGTATCATACAGACAGATGCCTGTTGTCAAACCCATGCTGTAAAGCTATAAGCCAAACTAAGCATAGTCATCCACCTTTACGGAACATATTATCCCCACAGTACCACATAGGTAGTAGCCACCAACATGATGAACAGGTACCGATGTGTACATGCAACCAAGTGTTATGTCATCTGTCCTTTGTTAATCACATTTCCAAAGGTATTTTGAAATCTCTCGGTGGATCACATAAGCAATAAGGGGTCTGCATGCATATCCACAAAGGTTGTTCAACACCTGTTATGAATAATCATCGTTGACAGACTTTGCTGCGTTTGAACAGGTCTGACATATACCTCGGCCATAGACCCTCACACACACATTCCAATAGGAACCATAATGACTTTGTGTGACACAGATGACCTAGACCAGGGATCACTGCAGTGGCAGGGCTTGTCACAAGCATACAGATGTGACCTAAGGTCTGGGAAGCAGCAGCACAGTCTGGCAAGGATGACAGCTGTGTTCTTGGAGAAAGCAGGGTTCCCACACATGCAATCATTGAGGTAACATGTACGTATATGTATTTGCCACACAGCTAGCTCACATGTGCAATGCATACTGATATGTCATACAGTAATAAAAATAAAACCCACAACACATTGACCAACAGTGTCACACACATACAGCACACACACTCACCAAGTGCAGGATTCAAACCCCTACCTAACTACTTCATGATACTACAGAAGTACGCATTAACACAATGTACTATACATATTATTGGGAGCTTTTGTTTCCATAGGTATATTTGTAGGTTGATGACATCATCAGACTTGACAAAGGTTAGTTTACAGCTTTTTAGGTGTTTTACTATTATCCTAGAAGGTTGATCTTTCCTAAGGAGACCACACACAAACAGTTGTCCAGTGCAGGATTTAACCCCCTACCTAACTACTTCATGATACTACAGGAGTACACATTAACACGACACGCATATACATATTACTGGGCGTTCTTTTTTCCACAGGTATATTTGTAGGATGGTAACATCATCAGACTTGACAAAGGTTAGTTTACCGCTTTTGAGGTGTTTTACTACCCTCCTAAAAGATTGCACCTTCGCAAGGAGACCACACATACACAATTGTCCAGTGCAGGATTCAATCCCCTACCTAACTACTTCATGATACTACAGGAGTACACATTAACACGACGCGCTATACATATTACTGGGAGTTCCCTTTTCCGCAGGTATATTTGTAGGATGGTGACATCATCAGACTTGACAAAAGTTAGTTTACCGCTTTTGAGGTGTTTTACTACTCTCCTAAAAGATTGCTCTTTCCCAAAGAGACCACAAACAAACACACAGTTGTCCAGTGCAGGATTCAATCCCTTACCTAACTACTTCATGATACTACAGGAGTACACATTAACACTACACGCTATACATATTACTGGGAGTTCTCTTTTCCACAGGTGTATTTGTAGGATGGTGACATCATCAGACTTGACAAAGGTTAGTTTACCGCTTTTGAGGTGTTTTACTACTATCCTAAAAGGTTGCTCCTTCCCAAGGAGACCACACACAAACACACAAGCAGTTGTCCAGTGCAGATTCAAACCTACCTAATTACTTCATGATAATACAGGAGTACGCATTAACATGACGCGCTACACACATTACTGGGATTTATCCTTTCCACAGGTATATTTGTAGGATGGTGATATCATCAGACTATATGAAGTGGGTTACATTAGGTGACATTAGATGGCCTATATTGAAGGAATGTCTAAACACTTTGGCCATGTGATCATCAAATTTGAGTTTACTATCTACCTGTGTCCCCAGGGCCATGATGACTTTCTCCGTACGTGCTGGATTACCGCCTATGTGGTAATTTGTGTGCACTTTGTTTTCCCAAAGGGGATGACTATGCATTCTTTGCCATTCAGCTTGAGGGCATTATTTTGGCACCAGGTATCTGTCTCTGTAAGACACATCTGGAGGATGCCTGTGTTGGCTGTACAGTCAATTATGGATCACAGTTACCATTCATCTGCAAACCTGTTCAGCCATACACCTGCCATGCTTGCCTGTACCTCTGAGCAGTACCTACTGAACAGCTGGGGTCCCAGGACCAAAACCTGTGTGATGCCATTTGTTACTGGCTTAGAGTTGGACTTGGCACCCACAGCTATGAACATTTGTGTTTGATCTGTGAGCCACTTGGCCACCCATCCTGTGACATAGCTGTTAATGTTCAAGCTGGTACACTTGTCCATGATGACAGAGTGGGGAATGGTGTGGTAAGTGCTTAGTGAGGTCCAGGTGGGCTGTGTGGACTACTTTCACCTCCATCTATGTTCATGGTAACTGTTTTAAATAAGTCAACTAGGTTTGGGAGCCAGGCTTTGCCTTTAACAAGGTGAAGTTGTGTAGAGTCCAGTGTCTGGAGATCTCCAGTGTCTCAGTGCATGGTTTCCATGACAATTTGCTCAATAGCTCTGTAGACCCAGCTGAGTAGACATATTGGGCAATGGTTTCCACGTTCTGTTTTGGCACACCCTTTGTGGAGCTGGATGACTGTTAGTGTATGCCATTCTTTGGTTACATAGCCTGTGGTACACTTGAGTCTGCACAATGAATCTTGGGGAGGGCGTAGTTCCTTATGGGCCTAGTGTAAGACGCAGCCTGGGACAACATACAGTCACATTGATGCTATGTTCTTAGCTTTGGTGAGGGCTGTCTTTATGTGCATGTCCATGATGTCTGGGTCTCTGCATCCTTCTGTGATGGACACAGGCCCTTTTGGGGGTGATGGGGGAGTTTACACTGAACTTGTCCCCCTGGATGTGGGCAATGAAAGTTGGTTTGGTGTATGTCATTCCTTTTTTCAGTAGCTGACAGCATATTTGGAAGTTGACACCTACATGTCTGGTATAGCTACCGAAGGCTTTGTGGTTGTTATCCTTACATTCCTTGGCTATTTGTCTTTAGAAACTGTCCTTTGATTATTTTATGAGCGATCATTGTTTCTTCCTGATAATGATCAGTGATGCCTTTCCTTTAGTGAAGTTGGATCTATCATGTGTTCGTTTCCTCCTTCTCTTGTCTAGCTTATTTATGGACAACAAACACCTGCTTGTTGTCCTATTTTTAGAGGAGTACATCTTGGTTTTATTTGTAATGTCTCATTCCATGCATCCCTGTAGATGCTCATAGGATGCACTTGTAAATGATTCTGCAGATTGCATACCATTATCCTATAGCAAGAGGTCTTTGGAACATTCCACTTTGGTCTTGGGAAGTGTGCAGTTTGCTTTTGCAAATGTCTTCACAGTGGTTTCATTGACGGGGTGTGGGGGCGGGATGTGGATGTCCAGTGTGATTACTTAATGATCTGATATTATCAGCGAGGGTTTTATCTCTGTTGTGGAAAACTGGTACCCCATGTTGGTGATGATCATGTCCAGTATGTTGTCACCTCTAATGGGCATGCTGACCAGCTGTTCCAGGGTGTTAAAGTTTCTTAACTCTAGGACATATTGGGCAAAGGACATTGTATACGAGTAATTCACCCACTCAATGTTTGGGTAGTTGTAATCTCCTCATATAATGGTATTTGATAGGACCTTTATATTTGCCATTGTTCTCCAGAATACTGAGTGAGGTTCCTGAGACAAGGTACGTGATCTGTAGCAGGCTACAATCTGATGGGCAGCTTTGCCCAATGTTAGTTGCACTTGCATGGTCTCCAAGGCCTCTTGCTGTGCCAGTAACCTGAAGGTGTGGATATCCATAAGGTAAATGGCTACACCCCTTCCTTTTGTATTTCACTCATGGTCTTGGGTCCAAAGGTCAGAGTGATTGTGAGTGTTTTATGTGGATCATATCCAACAGCTGTACGCTTGACATAGCTTTGTATGTTAGGCAGCGAACACCTCTGAGTAGGCGATATGCAAGGGAGTACGGATGGAGCATTTTGCGATGGTCTGTGTATGGCATGTATTTCAGGCCACTAATGCCCTTTGTGAGGTATTGCTGCTGGCTTTCCTGTTGTTGTAGTTGTCTTGTGAGGTACATAGCAACAGTGACATTATACTCTTTTATAGTTCTAGTGAGTGGTGAATAGAGGGGAACAATGTCCTCTTCTATTCTGCATGAGACACATTTTGTGATGAGGTGTGCCACATAAGAGGGTTTCCTGACTACTGTGGGAATGTGCTTATCACAGTTGTATCCACTGTCCACCTGTGACCCAGGGTCTTCTTGTCACACTTACAGTGTGAAGTATACTACCACCTATGTTGTAGTTCTTGGCTACAGTGTTTTTAACAAAGGTGATGATAATGCACCTTTTGGCATTGAGCTACAGCCCATGGCTTGGACAGCAGCCATCTGTCTCAGTGAGGCCCTTTTGTAGGATGTCCACATCTTTAGTGTTTACAATGATGGCTCCTAGTTTGCAGTCCTCTGGAAACTTCAGTAGCCACAGGCCTTCCATGTTAATGTTTACTTCAGGGAAGTAGATACTACACAGCCTGGGAAGTTATCTAGTCCCATGGCTGCTGTGATACTGGCTTTGGAGAGTGTTTTTTATCTGTGCAGCCATGATGACAGCAACTTTGCAGTCTTCCATTATAGGCATGTGCTCTTTCATGGGTGAAAGGGGGTGAAGTTAACACTGATCCTATCTGCCAGGATGTTCGCAATATCAGTTGGCTCTGTACATTTAGTGCCATTGAGCTGTAACTCAGAACAGATCTGAGTGTAACCATGACATGGACCTGTCTGTTGGGCAGAGATCTCCTGAGTAGACAGTATGCAACAGAGTACAGATTGGGTTACATTCAGTCTTGTTGCATGGGGCAACTATTTGAGGCCAGTAATCCTCTTGTTAAGGTACTTCATTGGTCTTTCTAGCTGCTGAATGTGCCTAGTCAGATTCATCACAAGTGTGTTGTGGTACTCTCTGACAAGTCTGATGACTGCTGAGTAGTGGCAACCTCCTTTGACCTACATGCACAGACTTTGGCAGTTTGTGTGAACACATAGCAGGATTTTCAGACCACTTTGTGAATGTGTTTCTGGAAGTAGAGATGACTATACACATTTGTCCATAGATCCCTTATTATTACATCGGTATTTAGCCTAAGTGTGTGAGCATTTCCAGTATGACCTTTCAGTATCTTCCTGCCTGACATTTGCTTTGTTTCATTAAGTATGTGAGCATGCCCAGTATGACCTTTCAGTGTGATGCTGAATGAAATCCACTACATTTGTTGGAGTGTGTGAGCACGCACAGTATATACATTTATACTATATGTGTATGGTAACTCAAGTTGTATTTTTACAGCAGGGCTCACCTTTGTGTCATAGATCAACAGGAGTCATGCTGTGCCTGCAGGGCTTCCATGAGACACTTTGCATAGACTTATCAACATTTCTACATACAGGGGGGACATCTATTCTTTGTACATTTCTACCCTTGGGCACACCGGGTTGTTACTGTGGGTGTACATAGGATGTGGGTTTCACCTGAAACTTATACACATTTGCTGTGCCTGCACTTCTATGTACAGGACACCATTACAGTCTGTACTGTTGCCTATCGTACTGGCTTGAGGCATACTACTGTACTACAGATCTTAGCGTCCAATGTCAAGTATATTAGCTTGCGACTTCATAGCCTACACAACCCACATCACAACGCCTGGCCTGATGTTCTCTGTCTGCATAGGCGTGTGGGGAAGGTTACCCATTTGCCTCTTTAGAGGCATGATATAGCATTGCTTTGTGTTTGCATTAGTGTACAATTGTCCTGCTGTGTCTGTGCCACTGAAATGCTATCATGGCTTAGTGGTTCAGTACTGTGAGTATAGTCCACAGTATCCTGAGTTCAAGGCCTGTCACTGCTTTTTATTTTCATGCTGGCCAGACCAGACTGCTTAAGGAGCAGTAAAGCAGATATGAGCATGTTTAACTGACTTTGCTCAACTTGCCCTGACCTTGCCCAACATTAAACAAGCAATTTTGTTTACATATACTAGATATTGGTGAAAGCTGCTTAGTACTGCTTTATATTGCTTAAAACATGGCAATCATGCCTCAGGTGGTGCTGCAGGGCTGCCTATGTCAGTTGCACATACTACACTGCCTATACATGTTTGGGAACAGGTAGTGTCAAGTTAGGCATCCCTTTTATTTTATGTGCGAGTCAGAGAGAGGTATCATTTCCAGAGTTCCTACTGAGCCAGTGTATGTGCTATGCGTTGCCTCTTTGCCAAGGATAAGGCATACTGGGCACACCTCCTTCTGTCTACTGGGGCAGGCTCAGGTTGTTCCTCCTCTGAGTCAAGCTGTGCCTGTGCAGGACTTGGCAATGGTGGGGGGCTGTTTGGCCCTGCCCCATACTGTTCCTGCTGCAGCTATTTTTGCAGGATCATATTGTGTAGCATGGCACATACCATGACAATTTGGGTACATGTAGTTGGTGAGTGCTGCAAGGCTACACCAGATGTGTCCAGGCACCGGAACCGTGACTTGAGCATCCCAAACGCACGCTCAATTAACTTTTGTGTTTGTGCATGTGCCTCATTATGGAGTTCTTGTTCAGGTGTGTGTGCATTTCTGATGGGTGTCATCAGCCACAGCTCCAGTGCATATCCAGCATCCCCCACTAGGTGACCATCAGGGATTTCCCCATTGGCAAATGTCTGGTACAGCTGCAACAGATGCCAGATATGGGAATTGTGGTAGCTTCTAGGGCAGCCAGCACACACATTCAGTATTATGCCCTGGGCATCACACACAACCTGGTAGTTGATGGAGTGAAAGCCCTTGCGGTTGATGTAGGCCCTACCCTGCTCTCCAGCTGGTGCTTTGATGTGTATGTACGTGCAGTCAATTGCACCCACTACCTCAGGGTATTCCACTATTTGCTGGAAGAGACGCATATTGCTGGCCAATACCTCACGGGAATTGGGGAAATATACATGATCACCGACATGTGCTGACATAACATTCAGGAACTGGTGCAGTACCCTTGATGCTGGTGGCTGTGAAATCCCCATCAGATCACCAGTTGGTCTCTGGAAGGTACCTGTTGTTAGTATTCTTAGGCCAACACATACCTTGGTTTCCACTGGGATGGGTTCCCCTCTGTTG
Organism: Protopterus annectens; assembly: GCF_019279795.1. NCBI lineage: Eukaryota > Metazoa > Chordata > Ceratodontiformes > Protopteridae > Protopterus > Protopterus annectens. Next base: position 488,277,526 of record NC_056725.1, on the reverse strand, counting down.
GTTCTGTGTGTGAGGCGTGGCCTGCACAGCTCAACGATTTGCTGCAGGAGTTCTCTGTCCACTCTATAACGCTCCACTATCTCCAGCTCATGTAGCCCCTGGTAGGTTACCCTGGGTCTGTACACTCTTCTCCGTCTCCTCACTGTAGGTTGCTCAGCAGCATTCACAATGGCACCACCTCAGCATCTTGCACATGTTGCCTTATAACAGCAATGGCAGCCTAACATTTTATGTCTCAGTTTAAGCTTTTTAAGTTTTCACTTCTCTTTGTACACTGCAGTGTTGCAGTGTTTCTGAGAAAAACATGGGGGAATGTTGTTTGCAGAGGTTTAAGTACTGGGCTGGGTTGGGCTAGTGTACTGCCTGTGTAATTGGCTGATTCTGATTGATTTCACCTGGCAGCTCTGCTAGTTCTCCTTGGTTAACTTGCAACTACTTCTTTTTCTTCTTTTTCCCTTTCTGTTTCCACAGGGGGCAGCTCCGTGCAAACAAGCGCAAACGAGTGCACACGAGCGCACACGAGCGCACACATGCGCGCACAGGCTTACACAAGCTTACACAGGCTTAGGCGGGTGCACATTTGTGTATACAAGCTTAGACGGCCTTACACAGGCTTACATGGGTGCACACACAGGCTTAGACGGGTTTACACGCACACGTGCGCACACATGCGTGCACACAGTGTAAGCAGCTTTGCAGGAAACTTTAGTGATAGCTATGGCATACACCTTCGGTTTCTGGGTTTCACTTTAGACAACTGTAGACACACCTCTTTTAGTCCTGAGTAACTCACAGCAAACACATGCCACTCTGCTCCAATAAGCTTACAGTCTTTTTGATACATACCCCCCTCATGATGTCACCCATCTTCTACTCTGTTACTCACCTTATCCTACTCTTACACTCTAGGGACATGGTTCACATTGCAGGAAAAATTGGGATTCACTATCCTTATCCTCATTTGCATAGGATTGCCTACTAATGCTTGGTTACATCTTTCAAACTGAGCTTTCCCCATTAGCAACCACTACTCAGTAGCCATGTTGTCTTCAGCCTGCCATTCACTTGCATGGCAGATGAATATTTTGAATTATATCCATATTTGTGGCTTTTAAATTTTGATTTTCTGATTTTTAGTGCACCGCACATTTGCGTGGTGCTGCGCTACGCTTAAACATCGGAGATCGAGGAAAAAAAAATATTTTTTATTATTTTGCAACACATACAAATGCCAATGGCCATATATTTGGCCATTGGCATGCTTCATCAACTGGATGCATCCTTTATTTGGAGCTGTCATGGCTCCATTTTTCTATTTGCAGAATGGTACTCAGTTGCCAACTGAGTACATTTCTGCAAATAACACTGCTCTTACTCGGACAGGTTAGTGCTGCCTGGATCGCAAATTTACCTCATTTGTATAGCTTTCAGCAGCAAATGAGGTAATTTGCATAAACTAACCCTATCCGTGCAAGAGTCGTTTTAGGAGCTCTCTTGCACGCCTCTGCCGGCTGTTCCTGGATCACTCGGCAGACATGTTGGCTGCATGGAGTCTTTCTCTACTCTTAGACTCCGTGCAAGCCTTCGTTAATCCGGCCCGTAATTTTGGTTTTAATGTCGATATTTGTTTACTGCATTTAGCCAACCTGTTTAAATAATTTGTAAAAACTTCACTGTCATAAATAATGTGTATAAATGTTTTTCTTTTTGAAAATGAATACAATTATTTTCAAATAAAAAAAAAGTTAGTAAACTATCCTCTTAAAGTCCCATCCCTTCAAAACCTTCTCCAGCCCTTCTGCTCCACTAGACCACTAAGCTCCAGCAGCAAAAATCTACTTCTAGTGACCAAAACCAAGAACTCAGCAGGACAAGTGCTATTCTCCTGCATCATATCCAGATTATGGAACAATCCCCCCTTCCCCTCTATAACCACACTACCTTCTTGCAATCACTTCAAGACTGCACAAAAAACTCACTTAAAAAATCTCTGGTTATGCCCATGCATCGATCTTGACTAGTAGCCCTCTTTTACCTCCCCTTCCTCTCCCCTCCCCTAGCCAGTGTGCCTCACACCATCTGATCATTGCATTCCTTCCTCTGCAGGCTCTGGCTCACCCTTTACCCCCCCCCTTCCCTCCTCACTCAGTCTCTCAGACCTGTTATGACATGCTTAACCACCTCACTTCATCTCAAGTCCAAATACATATTCAAATGGCTTACACCTAGCTTCCTCTCACTACCACATATACAACTCACCCAGTCTCCTCTCTTACTCCGCTATCTTCCCCTTCCATCCCATTAGCCCCTCTAGCTTGTTCCACCTCCATGTGGAGCTTCTGCTTTATATCTGCTTGAGTTTAGTGCAATATTTGTATATAAGATTTAGGTATATGAGTTTAGAACAGTATCTGTTTGAGCTTAGTACTATCTGTATATACATCCTACCTTTATTCCTAGCCTTTAGCTACATATTGGTGTAGCTGTTCATTACTATGTTTCATATTGTCTGTATAGCTAATGTTTGCTGCAACATGTATTATTTGCTATTGTATGTATATTCAAATGTTCTTCATGTACTCTGCTGCTCATTTATTGTTCTGTGGAGCTTTTCTCCCCTGGCCTCCACTGAAAAAGGACCTGTGTCCAGTTGGAATTTCCAAGTAAACAAATGTAAATAATAATAATAATAATTGTGTAAGTATGTGACTTATTGCATCAGACTATGTATTGGTAAACTGTAAGAAGGATGACTTGTCTATGATTGGGATTGATTTTAGTCTTTTGTTAGGATGGTGCTGTTGTAGAAAATTTAAAGTTTACTTATATTCCTCTTGGTTCAAACCACATTGCAGTTCAATCTTACAGGACACATATAACAGTAGAATATGTGTAGGTATGATGTTTCTTTTTATTATTCCAGAAAGAAGTGAGTTTGAAATTAATGTTAAATGTAATGTTAATATTTCATAACCCTGCCACTGGGGATGCACAAGCCAGTGCATTTCTTTCTGCCGGTACCAAGCCTGGATAAATGGGGAGGGTTGTGTCAGGAAGGGCATCCGGCGTAAAACCTCTGCCAGATTACTTATGTGGAAAACATTTCATATTTCCATACCGGATCGGTCGAGGCCTGGGTTAACAATGACCGCCAGCAGTACTGTTAGCCAACAGGGTGCTGACGGAAATTGGGCTACTGTTGGCCGAAGGAGAAGAGGAGGGGGAAGGCATGCCCAAAGGCAGGAAGATAGGAGGAAGGTTAGGAGTGTAGTAGTGAGGGTAGGAACTTTGAATGTTGGCAGTATGACTGGTATAGGGAGAGAGCTAGCTGATATGATGGAGAGAAGAAAGGTTTCTATATTGTGCATGCAAGAGATCAGATGGAAGGGAAGTAAGGCCAGGTGTATAGGAGGTGAGTTCAAATTGTTCAATCATGGTGTGGATGGCAGGAGAAATGGAGTAGGGGTTATCCTAAAGAAATAGTATGCCAAGAGTGTTTTGGAGGTGAAGAGGGTGTCTGATAGAGTGATGTTTATGAAGCCTGAAATTGATGGTGTAATGATGAATGTTGTTAGTGCATATGCTCCACAAGTTGGGTGTATGATGGATGAGAAAGAAAAATTTTGGAGTGAGTTGGATGAAGTGGTGGTGAGTGTACCCAAGGGTGAGTGACTAGTGATTGGAGCAGACCTCAATGGGCATGTTGGTGAAGTGAACAGAGGGGATGAGGAAGTGATGGGTAGGTATGGTGTTAAGGAGAGGAATGCAGAAGGTCAAATGATTGTGGATTTTGCAAAAAGGATGGACATGGCTGTGGTGAATACGTATTTTAAGAAGAGGGAGGAGCATAGGGTGATGTACAAGAGTGAAAGATGATGTACACAGGTGGATTATATCCTATGTAGGAGGGCCAGTCTGAAGGAGATTGGAGACTATAAAGTGGTGACTGGGTAAAGTGTAGTTAAGCAGCATAGAATGGTGGTCTGCAGGATGATGTTGGTGATCAAGAAGTGGAGGAGGAGTGTGAAAGCAGTGCCAAGGATTAAATGGTGGAAGTTAAAAAAGGGTGATTGTGAGGTGGAGTTTAGGGAAGAGTTAAGACAGGCACTGGGAGGCAATGAAGAGTTACCAAATAGCTGGGTAACTACAGCAGAGCTAGTAAGGGAGACTGCTAGGAAGGTGCTTGGTGTGACATCTGGACAGAAGAAGGAGGACAAGGAGACATGGTGGTGGAATGAGGAAGTACAGGAGCGTATACAGAGGAAGAGGCTGGCGAAGAAGTAGGATTGTCAAAGAGATGAAGAAAGTAGACATGAGTATAAGGAGATGAGACGTATGGCAGAGAGAGAGGTGGCAAAGGCTAAGGATAAGGCATATGGAGAGTTGTATGAGAAATTGGACACTAAAGAGGGAGAAAAGGACCTTTATCGATTGGCTAGACAGAGGGACAGAGCTGGGAAAGATGTGCAGCAGGTAAGGGTGATAAAAGATAGTGATGGAAACCTACTCACAAGTGAGGAGAGTGTGTTGAGTAGATGGAAAGAGTACTTTGAAGGGCTGATGAATGAAGAGAATGAGAGAGAGAGAAGGTTGGATGATGTGGGGATAGTGACTCAGGAAGTGAAACAGATTAGTAAGGAGGAAATAAGGACAGCTATGAAGAGGATGAAGAATGGAAAGGCTGTTGGCCCAGACGACATACCAGTGGAAGCATGGAGGTGCTTAGGTGAAATGGCAGTGGAATTTTTAACCAGATTGTTTAATGAAATTTTAGAAAGTCAGAGGATGCCTGAGGAGTGGAGAAAAAGTGTTTTGGTACCTATCTTTAAGAATAAGGGTGATGTGCAGAGTTGCAGTAACTACAGAGGGATAAAACTGATCAGTCGCAGCTTGAAGTTATGAGAAAGAGTAGTGGAAGCTAGGTTAAGAAGGGAAGTGATGATTAGTGATCAGCAGTATGGTTTCATGCCAGGAAAAAACGCTACAGATGCAATATTTGCTCTGAGAGTGTTGTTGGAGAAATACAGAGAAGGTCAGAAGGAGTTGCATTGTGTCTTTGTGGACATAGAGAAAACATATGACAGGGTGCCTAGAGAGGAGTTGTGGTATTGTATAAGGAAGTCAGGAGTGGCAGAGAAGTAAGTAAGAGTGGTACAAGATATGTACGAGGGAAGTGTGACATTGGTGAGGACTGCAGTGGGAGTGACAGATACGTTTAAGATGGAGGTGGGATTACATCAAGGATCAGCTCTGAGCCCTTTCTTATTTGCAGTGATGATGGACAGGTTGACAGATGAGATCAGACAGGAAGCCCCGTGGACTATGTTGTTTGCACATGACAGTGTGATATGTAGTGAGAGTAGGGACCAGGTTGTGGAGACCCTGGACAGGTGGAGAGGAGAGGAATGAAGGCCAGCAGGGCTAAAACAGAATATATGTGTGTAAATGTGAGGGAGGGTAGAGGAATGGTGAGGATGCATGGAGTAGAGTTGGTAAAGGTGGATGAGTTTAAGTACTTGGGATCAACAGTTCAGAGTAATGGTGAGTGTGGAAGAGAGGTGAAGAAGAGAGTACAGGCAGGGTGGAATGGGTGGAGAAGAGTGTCAGGAGTGATTTGTGACAGATGGGTACTAGAAAGAGTGAAAGGGAAGGTCTACAACAGGGTAGTGAGACCAGCTATGTTATATGGGTTGGAGACGGTGGCATTGACAAAAAGGCAGGAGTCAGAGCTGGATGTGGCGGAGTTAAAGATGTTAAGATTTGCACTGGGTGTAACTAGGATGGACAGGATTAGGAATCAGTATATTAGAGGGTCAGCTCAGGTTGCACAGTTTGGAGACAAAGCAAGAGAGGTGAGACTGCATTGGTTTGGACATGTACTGAGGAGGGATGCTGGGTATATTGGGAAAAGGATGCTAAGGATGAAGCTGCCAGGTAAGAGGAAAAGAGGAAGGCCTAAGATAAGGTTTATGGATGTGGTGAGAGAGGACATGCAGGTGGTTGGTGTGGAAGAGCATGATGCAGAGGACAGGAAGAAATGAAAACAGATGATCCACTGTGGCGACCCCTAACGGGAACAACCGAAAGAAGATGATGATGAATGTTAATATTTCATAATGCACTTGTTTCCTTAACAGAGATGGTTGAATGTGCTGACTTGCAGAAAACAATTAGTCTTCAAGATAACATAATGCAAATGTCTGGCACTGTTCAGAGAAGCAGGAATCAGATAATACAGGTATAGATAATAACCTATAAAATTAGGTATGTATTAAATAGTGATGAATTAGGTATGAAGTGACTGTCACATGAAATAAGAATTATTTTTCTAGGGATTATGAATCAGATAGATATTATTTATTCCTAATCAAGATGAGTTGAAATATAAAGCATATTATTTATTGTGTTTACTTCGTAGGCTGGAGTTTTAGATTTCCTGCCTTTTTATATCTGTTTGGGTTTGATAAAGTTTCCTTTTGTTTTGTTAAAAGAGTCCTTTGACTGGGTACTCAGAAAAAGGTATATATTCCTTATTTACCATTTCAGACTAATCTGTGACACAAATAAATTAAGAGGGTCCATTGTGGTTTCTTTTCTGCATAAAGCATTCCTGATAGAATGAGACCACAAAAATCATTAGTTTTAACTTTCATTTCTCAGGGTTTCTCTGTACATGGGAGAGGCTGCTGTTCTTAGCTATGCAAATGAGAAGAAAAAAAACAGAAACAGGTTTTTAAACAAGGAAAATATCTGCAGATAACTATAGGCAAAAATAACTTCCTGCTATTTTAAGAGTCACCAACAAACCCAACAGAAACACTGCAGAGGTGTAGAAGCAGTATAATTTCAGTATATCATAAAATGCTAATAGCAAAAAATACCTGAGGCAGAACAGTATTAGCAGCAGTCCAAGTTGTAAATATCACAGACCAGTAATTGAAGATACATATTCATTGAGTCAATGTCCCAAGTGTGATCTTAACTTAAAAACCTATCTCATTTCAATAAATTCTGCATCATTAGTCTTGTCCCCTTGCCTTGGACTATATTTAATAGTCTCCATAACTAAAAATGTAAAATTATGTGACTCTCTATGTTCTAACAAAGATTTAGCAATGGCACTATATCTGAGACCTTTCCTTACACAATAAAGATGGTCACTTATGCGTTCCCTTAGTCATCTCTTTCTTTTGCCAACATAAAATTTCACAGCAAGGGAAGAACCAAGAGAAAGCAATCATTCAAAGAAATCAATTATCCAACCAAAAAAAAAAGATGTGGCAAAAAACAGACAACAATTAGTTTGGAATATATTGAATAGAAGTTTTTAGTTTGGAATATATTGAATAGAAGTTTGTCAACAGCTGAATATCCTTAATAAAAGCCCATCTTTTATATCTGCTCAGAAAGTGGACTTGGCTCACACTATTGTTGATTTAAAGCTTTTTATTAGAAATTTGATGCTTAAGTTAATGTTTGATAAACAGACTGATGTTACTGTAGATATGCATGCATTTAGAAAGCCCAGTTTGTACACACCACAGAACCACCCTGTACTAGAAGTGTTTAGTAGAGTCTGTGAAGGAGAACTATATGATTTGTTGTGCAGGAATAGGAGACCTGGATTTGTTAATTTGACCAAGGAAGAGAAAGGAAGCTTTGAAGACATTGCAGATGGACAGATCAATAGTCATTAGACCTGCTGATAAGAGTGGCTCCGTGATTGTGATGGATAGGGTGTTCAATTTTATGAAGATGAATGAAATGTTACAAGATAAAAATGATAAAAAAAATGCACTTTGTTCATTTGCTTTTGCTGTAGTTGTGTTTCCTCCTACTCTATTTTGCTTTTCTTAAAAGTACTCAATTTTATTTATTCTGCTGCATTTATTACTGCTTGGTTGTAGCCTGATTGATTTGTGACTGTTATTTTAAGTCTTTTGGTTTAAGCACTTGGGCTTCATACAGGCTGTTTTACATTAAGAAGGTTTGTGGTCTGCACTGTTGTGGCAGGACAGGTAGCTTACACCCTTCTAAGCTGGGAATTGCTGACTGAAGGCCCAGTGTCTGCTATTCTAAAAGTGTATTAGTTCTGGCTTAAGCACTTGGGGTTCAGGCCAGTTATTCTACATTAAGAAGGTTTGTGGTCTGCACTCTTGTGGGAGGAGAGGCTGGATTCTGCCCTTCTGAGCTGGGAATTTCTGGTCACAGGCTTATTGTGACTGCTTATTTGAACTGTTCTTTTCTGAAACTGATGCACCTTGTTGCTGTAGCATAGACCAGATTCAGGCCTGCTGAATCTAGCTTTGTTTATATAACTTGAGGCACTGATCCAGGCCATCTTTTTTTGGAGAAGGTTCCCCTGCATCCTAGTAAACAAGGGTGGGCAGTTAGAATTTGTCTGATTGAAGACTGCTGGAACAGGGCTCAGTTTTGAGCTTTTCTCTGGTTAATTGGGTAACTTGTTTAAGTCAGTTTGTTTGCTTTCTATTGTTTCATATATAAATATATATATATATATATATATATATATATATATATATATATATATATATATATATAAAATTGCACTTTATTCATCTGCTTTTACTGTATTTGTGTTTCTTCCTACTTTACTACTGGGGGGCATTGACTACAATTCTGATCTGTGATATATAACAATAATTATCCTTTTCTGTGCTTTTAGACTGGTTTTTTTTAGTGTATCTGCTTTATTTTCTGAAAAAAAAAAAAAATATATATATATATATATATATATATATATATCTACACTTGTTTCTCACCTTTCTAAGCTAGTATAGTCCAGTTTTCAGGCTAGTGCTGAATTCAGGGCTGTGTTACAAATCTCTGTGTTTGCCCATACCTTACTTGGATAGAAGGAAGTTTCTCTGTTCACCTGTGAGAGAGGAGAGCTTGAGCAGCCTATCTGTTCCTGGAGGAGTGGTTTCAGCCCAGATATTAGTAGTTTATTGGCCATTTTGGGCTAATTTCTGTCTCTTTCATTTCCCTGCTATAAATACCATATTTGCCCGGCAGTACCAGTTAGCTAGGGTAAAACTATTCCCGGCTCCACAAAGTCGCCTCTTCAATTTTTTCCTTGGAACTAGACAAACTCTCAACTTAATCATTTAAGCCGTTCATTTCTCAGCCTGGCACTTGCTCAAAACTTATAGCAATCACTTATAAACCCTAGCACTAGACGCTCCTGTACTGTACAGAAGGACAAGGCTCTCTATTTGACCTTACCAGTCATCCAGTAAAACAGTTCACTGTACCTATCCAGGCATGTCCAAAGGGCAGTTTCAGGTGTACTCTCCAGTCCAGCTGGTGAATCTGGGCATTTTGAGGCAATGTTACAACTGCCTCATGTACACAGACAACCCCCTCCTCCTACCACCAAACACTAATACATGCGAGAGATGCAGTTATACAGCCAAACTAGATCAGACAGTCAAGAGGAGAAGGGAAATACTTGCATCACACCACCAGTCTTACATAGACCCACTAAACCAGCACCGGCAAAAAAACACATAAATACATAAAAACATACTTGGAGGCTCTAAATCAAAATCTGCAAAACCAGCAGAGACCTCCAAAGAAAGCATCCAACCAACCTCCACCCCCCCAACACAAATCATGAAACACATACTTCACAAAACCAGTGTGCCATGCAAATCACAGCCCTTAAGGCAAAATAACATACCCAACGTACTAGTAATAGGTTACTCTATAGTCAGGCACACTGACGTCCCACTCACTAGGCTGAATAAGGAGAAGGTTACTGTTAGCTGCCTGTCGGGTGCCAGGATCCGCCACATAACACAAGCACTCAGGTCACTCCAAAACAAATACAAATACAAATATGACTCTGTCATTGTCTATGTTGGTGTGAATGACCTAAGCCGTACCTCCCTGGACTACATGAAAAGAGACATGGAAGAGCTCTCTGATCATGTAGCCCAGGCTGGTATGACTCTGACCATGAGCAGCATCCTGCCTCACCAAGAATGATACCACAGTATAAAGAAAAAATTCTCGATTTCAACAATTGGCTAAGTTTCTGGTATCATTCAAAGGGGATCCAGTGTCTGTCCGCCTGGGATGACATGCTCAACAAGCCACGCTGTTTCACTAGAGATCGCTTGCACCTGTCACCCTTAGGCTTTTGAATACTTGCCAAAGCTCTTGCCACCCCCATAGTGCCTTTTTTAGGCAAGGCTCAAAAGACAAACCCACAGCCATAAATAGCACAAGTAACAAAAAACTGAGGATAATGCTACTCAATGCCAGAAGTTGATACCTCAAAATGCACGCACTCGAGGCACTCCTCAGTATGGTGAAAATCGACATATGTGCAGTAACAGAAACCTGGTTTAAGGCTGCAGGGAGCACACCAACACTACCAGATTACAACTCATACCATACATTGGCCTGCCACAGAACCCAAACCAAAATACAAAAGCGGGGGCATATCCATATTCATCAAGGATAATCACACCTCCAGGTTAGTGGCACAGCACGATGTGTCAGAGTTCATCCACGTGCAACTAATAATGAGCAAAACTGCAATTCAAATTGTAGCTTGCTACAGATCATCCACCATGTCCCAGGACCTCCATTCCACATTTCTGGAAACACTGGGAAACATAAACATCCTACCAAACACCCTAATATTGGGTGATTTCAATTACCCAAACATTAACTGGGAGAACTACTCAAATACTAACTCCCTTGCCCAACTTTTCCTTGAATTTATAAACTCAAATGCCCTGGTTCAACTGGTCAACACTGCCACCAGAGGTGACAACATATTGGACCTGGTCATCACCAGCATGGGCGACCGGTGTTCCACACCAGAGGTCAACCCCTCGCTGGTTAGATCTGACCATAAACAAATCACTTTGGATATCCGTATTCCGCCCCCTCCCCTGGACAAGAAAGCCACCATGAAAAACATTTCAAAAGCAAACTTCATGTTACTTAAGACTGAGGTGGAAAGTTTCAAAGCCCCCATGCTGAGAGGTAACACTGTCCAAGCTGCAAAATCCTTTACTAATGCATTCTATGGGTAGCTACAAGAATGCATGGATCGTGCCATCCCAAGCAAAACCAAGACTCACTCCTCCAAGAAAAGGAAACCAGTCTGGTGGACTCCTGCCATAAACAAGCTATACAATAGGAGGGAACTAGTACAGAAAAAAGTAAAATCCCAAGAAGGGAAGACATCCCTGATCTGTATCAGCAAGAAACTACGATCCCTCATAAAATCCTCCAAGGCGAGCTTTGAAAGAAAAATCTCAAGGACTCCAAAGATAACCACAAGGCATTCTTTAGCTATGTCAAGAATCTAAGTGGCAATGCTTAGATCTGCTCAGAGTTAGTGCAGAATGGCACAAAATACACTGAAACGACCGATATCGCCAACATCCTGGCAGACAGGTTCAGTGCAAATGACACCCCAATCTCACCCCCTAAAGGACCCATAACCATACCAGAAGAATGTAGAGTCCCTGATATCACAGACACTCAGGTTAAAACAGCCCCCTCCAAAGCCAAAAACTCAGCATCAATGGGACCGGACAGTGTCCCAGGCTACATCCTACACGAGCTCAAAGACAAACTAACCCCTCACCTTAACACACTGTTCAACCTCAGCCTCTCCACAGGCTACATACCCATAGAGTGGCACACAGCAACAGTTATCCCACTCCACAAGGGTGGAGCCACAACAGACCCTGGGAACTATTGCTCTATAAGCCTGACTAGCTTGGTCTGCAAGGATATGGAGCGCATCATCATGGAACTCATTAACAGAGATATTGGGAACCTCCAAACACTGGACCCTACCCAGTTTGGCTTTGTTAAGGGCAGATCATGCCTCCTAAACCTGGTGGACTTCTTTGAGACAGTTACCAAGGCTATAGACAAGGTAAAGGTGGTACACACAGCCTACCTAGACCTCGCTAAGGCCTTTGACACCATTCCCCATTCTGGTATTATAGACAAGCTCACCAGCCTGAACATAAACCCCTACTTCACAAGATGGGTTGCCAACTGGCTCACGGACAGAACCCACATGGTGACAGTTGTGGGAGCTAGGTCCATCTCTAAACCGGTTACAAGTGGTGTTCCCCAGGGCTAAGTCCTAGGACCCCTTCTGTTTGGTATATACTTCTCAGAGGTACAGGCAAGCACAGGAGGACTATGGCTGACCAAGTTCACAGATGACTGTAAACTAGGGGCTATAATTGACTCTCCAGCTGACACAGACATCCTCCAAAAGGGTCTGACTGAGACGGATACCTGGTGTCAAAATTATGGCCTCAAGCTAAATGCCAAAAAGTGCATAGTCATCCCCTTTGGAAAAAACAAAGTACCCACAAACTACCACATAGGTGGCAGTCCCCTAAATATGGAAGACGTAATAAGGGATCTGGGGACCCAAGTAGATAGTAATCTCACCTTTGATAATCACATTGCCAAAGTGGTTAGAAAACCCTTCTACGTGGCCCACCTAATCACAAAAGGGTTTGCATCCAGATCAAAAGAGGTCATTGTGCCCCTCTACTCATCACTCATCAGACCCATCTTAGAGTGCAGTGCCCCATTTGGGATGTACCTTACAAGACACCTGCAACAGCTGGAAAGACCACAGAAGTACCTCACCAAGAGGATCAATGGCCTCAAACAGATGCCCTATGCAGCTCGACTGAAGAAACTCCAGTTGTACTCAGTTGTGTACCGCCTACTTAGAGGTGATCTCTGCTTGACATACAAGGCCATGTCCAACCCAGAATTGATGGACATGCTCCACCTAAAGAAAACCTTATCCCCGCGAGCCACACGCTCTAGGGATCTAAACCTCACCACAACAATAAATAGGATGTGCTGGAGGGATAGATTCCTGTCCCAGAGACTTCCCATGCTTTGGAACAAGATCCCAATCTACATCAGGCAGAGCTCCTCGCTAACACTCTTCAAAGGAAACCTTGACGAGTGGATGGGAAACAGAAAGTTTACCCCGGGGATCGCTTCAGTGGCTCTGCTGGACAGAGGCACAGGGAACTAATCTAAGGGGATGGCGAATGCCAACACATTCTCGCTAGGCTTATAAATGCCTTCGGGCAGATAGCCTAGTACCCACCTATGAACCTATGAACCTATATATATAAAGTCATTGATAGTGAAATAACCTTGATGTCCCAAGAAATTATAGCTTCATTAAGTGACTGTGTGAGTGCTGGCATAATCACTAAAGAATTGTTCCAATATTTTATGGTTGAGAATCCATTAATTTCCATGTTGCAGGAATGACAAAAATTCATAAGGACCCACTGACACCCCCATTTAGACCTATAGTATCAGAGGGAGGGTGGCTCACTGAGCCACTATCAATATATATTGAGAAACAATTGAGACCTGTTTTAGATCAGTATGGGGTAGTATTATTGGAAAGTAAACATTTTTTGCAAGATTTTTACAATAATCTTAAATAAAGTGACAGTAGAATACCCACATACATGGTGACATTAGACGTTCAGTCGTTGTTCACTGTGATTCCAAAATTAGAGGGCTTACAGATAGTGAAGGAGTTTCTACAGGTGAACAATGCTTATTCTCTTGATAAGATAGAATTTATCTGTTTTTTGATTGAGTTGGTATTAAAACATGATGTTTTTATTTTTGATGGGGTATACTACCTACAGACTGCTGCCATAGCTATGGGCACTTCCTGTACCAATAGCTACACCAACATAGTAATGAGCCAATGGAAAAGCATTTGTGTCATGGCTAATGGACAGTACAAACAATATACAAAATTGGTTCATCATTTTGTGGATGATATCTTTATTCTTTGGACAGGGGATCAGGATCAAATAGAAACCTTTTTTCAATTATTTACAGGACAGTAGCACATTTCTTAAGTTTAGTTTAAACTTCTCTAGACAGAAAATAGAATTTTTGGGTATCGACATAGTTCGTAATTCAGGTGGGCAGTTTAATACTAAACTATACAGGAAGGAATGGTATAGAGTGTCATATTTACATCATACAAGTATGCATCCTCCATGTTTTTAGAAATGTATTTAGAGAACAGGCTATGGGGACATCTAGACCTTATGCCAGGGACCAATAATTTGATGCTGAGATGCATGAAATGAAAGTTGATTTTTTGGGGGAGGGGGTAAAAGAAACAAGGTGTTGATGAGACAATAATACTAGCCAAAAGTAAAAGAACTACAAGTGTTAAACCTTATTTTTATCTGTTCATTTGGAAATCTCAGTTAGTAGTTATGAAAGGAAGAATAGTACAGTTCTCTTAGCTTATAGCACAGATATTGATCAAATAAAACACATTTTTATGAGAAACAGACATATACTACACACTGACAGAGAAATCAGTGGGATGGTTGGGGAATTTCTGACGTTTTTATATAACATAAAAAATCTCTTAAAAGAAGACTTTGTTAACCTACAAATAATGATAATATTCACTCTAGATCAGACAATGGTCCTACAAGTAAATGTGGGAAATGTGATTTTGTTGCTATATAAATGAATCAGGGATTGTTGTTCATGCTGACACATGTATAGTTTATACATTTACAGCTGCAGCTAACTGTGAAACAAAAAATTTGATATATCTAGCTAGCTGCACTTGCTGTGAAAAAAATTTATGTTGGAAAAATGAATAGACAACTAAGGGAATGCATAAGGGGGCATCTTTATTGTGTAAGGAAAGGGAAAGGCCTCAGATATAGTGCCATTGGCAAACATGTGTTAGAACATGGAGAGTCACATAGTTTTACATTTGTTAATTTTGGAGACTATTAAAGATAGTCCCAGACAAGTGGGCAAGGTCAATGATATAGAATTTGTTGAACTGAGATGGATTTTTAAGTTAAGATCACACTTGGGACATGGACTCAATGAATATGTATCTATGAAACTTATTTTGAAAAGGAGAAGGCTGGAAAGGTGATTTTTACATGTCTTTATTTTGTTTTGTTTTCATAAGTGTTTTATTTATTTGCAACTGAATTTTTTTCTGTGTATACAGTAGCTTAGCAACTTGTGACATGTTTAAATCTAACCACAGGATAAACGATACACCAGACTCCAAACTGAGCAGCAATATGAAGGAAATAACTCCCCAAGTTCAATCCAAACTTTTATTTAAAATAAAAATGTACTTCAGTTTAAAACACGTATGTTTAAATCTCATTGGTGAAAAAAGGTTCAATTTTACTTGGCAATTAGTATTCAAATCTTAGTTTAGTGTTTGTAATTGTGGTGTGATGAAGCTTTACAGCGAAAGTGCTAACCCTGTTTTATAAGAAACTATGCTTTCATTCTTTGATTACTGGTCTGTGATATTTATAATTTGGACTGCTGCTAATATCATTCTGCCTCAGGTATTATTTGCTACTAGAAAGGAAAGTATTTATACTGCTTCTACACCTCTGCTGTGTTTCTGCTGACATTTTTGGTGACTGTCAAATATTTCCGATGTTTTTCCCAAGCAGTCAATTGCAAAGGAGCTTCTCTTCTCCGCTTCATACCTGCTGATTTAGTTGAAGAAGAAACTCATTTCTTTCAAAGAAAACATATGCCAGATGGTTCCCAGCATGCTTAGGTGGGTAGGCCCTCACCATTTTGGGTTATACTTGCTGGACCAATCCAAGCTGGGTTGGATGAGTTGAATGTCACATATCTATATGGAGTTATGGCATCTCTCATCTAACGCATATGCTGACCCAAATCTGACTTTTCTTTTGGAATGTAAGTGTGTGTGAAGGGGTATAAAAGGGAAGCAGGGCAATCCTAGCACCTCCTACATGTACATCAGCATACCTTATATATATCATCAGCAATCTAGTTATAATTATTTAATAAAGTAGAATAAGATTATTAAAGAAGGAATAGAATGAATGTCTCAATAGGATGGTACTTTCAACTATAATAATTTATTTACAAGGGTGATAAGAGGGTAGAAGAGCAAAAATAAGGTCTGATTGGTAGGACATCTTTCAAAATTGGTATAGTGAAGCTGTTAAAGAGAAATACAGAATCCTTCCTGATTGGGTTACAAGATACAAATAAAAATCTTACAACAGATTAAAGATTTTAGCAAAAGATAGTGGGAAAGTATAAAATGTGATCTCTATTTCTAGTCTTAACAAGGATGGCTGGATGGAGGGAATTATGAACAGTTCCAAATACCAGCCACTTTTGGCCCAAAACCTTCACACATCTGCTAGAAAGCTGAAGATAAAGAGGAATTTCACCTTTCAACATGACAATGATCCCAAGCATACATCCAAATAAAAAAGAATGGCTTCACCAGAAGAAAATTACATTTTTGCAATGGCCCAGCCTGAGCCCAAACTAAATTCAATAGAAAATCTGTGGGATGACCTGAAGAGGGCTGTGCACAGGAGATGCCCTTGCAATCTGAGTGCTTTTGCAAGGAAGACTGGGCAAATATTGCCAAGTCAAGATGTGCCATGCTGATAGACTCCTACCCAAGAAGACTGAATGCTGTAATTAAATCAAAAGGTGATTCAACAAAGTATTATGCAACAGGCTTATTGTACGTTTTTTATTTTTTATAAATTTATATTTTTTCCCCTAATAGATTTGTTTGTTTTTCAATTGAATTGTACAGGTTATAGTTCACATTAAAGGTAGGAACGTTTTGAAATTATTTATTGTAGTCTCATTTTTCATATCACAAAAACCTGGGATTTTAATAGGGGTGTGTAAACTTTTTATATCCACTGTATATTTCAAGCATGGGCATTAATGTCCTTCTAGCCTACTAATATACCAAAACAGTTGTTCCCATAATAAGTGTCCAGGCTTTTCTTAAAAATATCTAAACTAGTACTTGCTTTAATGTAATTTGGTAGACTGTTTCATGCATCAGCTGCTCTGCCAGAGAAACAATTAGTGCACTTCTCATTCCTATAGAATCTTCTACATGGGTTGTCTGATGATTGTCTTGTACTTTTTGATAACCCCAAACATTCCCAGAGGTAGTAGTCTTTAAATGCCCTATATACTTGAATAAGATCTCCTCTTAAATATGTGTATGACACACCACTGTACAAGTTTAGATATTTTTGTCTTCCATAACTTACATTTTTACATCCAGTAATGCCCTTAGTATATTACCACTGTACTCTTTCCAGTTTACTTAAGTTTGCTTTCCTATAAGCTTTCAGTATTTTATTTCATACATTAACAAGCAATGACTTCCTCATTTCTGATTTCCTGTACTTTATAAATCCGTTTATACTACCTATAGTTCTATGACTACCATTAACCAATTAGTTGATGTGATTAGAAAAACTCAAAGCTGGATCTACCCCATATATGGACTTTCATTTTATTAGCTTGAAATGAATCTGTGTTAAACATAATCTGACTGTTTGATAATAACAGACTGATTTTTTTTTTTTGAAAGCAGACATGCTTGATACAGCTGACTTGTATGAAATAATATCTTTAAAGAGACATGCTGAAAAGGCCTGGCATTGTCCAGTGGAGAAGGAATCAGGGGTATGTACAAACATGAATGATGTGTTAAGCTGAGGGTTGAGCATGTGTTACAATGTGATGAGTTAGGTGTTATGATACTTTCACATGAAGGAAGTGGGGCCATTTTTGTTAGTGATTAGCTAATGCTGAATTACATAATTATTCTTTACTCCTAATCGATATGAGTTAAAATATGGAACATAATGTTCATTTTGTTCACGGAGTTTGGTGTTTTTGACCTCCTGTCTCTCTGCATATGAATAGTTCATTTAGTTCAACTAGTAGAAAAAAATATCTGTCTACTTGCTGAAAAAAGACGTTTTTTGCTTCATTTACAATTTCATTGGTATAATGATCTGTAATTGTTGGTTGGTAGCAGAAAAATAACAGGTATATTATGTAATATTTAATGTTATCTTAAGCTGAAATGTGTGCTGTTTGTTCCAAGTTGTTTTGATTGACATAATTGGATGCTATCTGAACATTTTTGATAATGATTTGTTTACATTGTCACCATGAAGGTAGTTTAAAATTCTAATAATGACTGCATTTTCATATTCATGAATTTAGCAGGGAAAACCTCATGCTTTGTAGGTGACATAGATATGATATTCTGTACCACTATTAATAAGTTTTATATGAACGATTTTTACTTCTGACTTGCTTTTTTGGCTTTTTGTTGTTATGTGTTCTTCTACAAAGACTTAGACACCACCACATATACTATCAGATCAAAAACAATAATAAGAAGAGATATAATAAGAATTTTGTAATTTGCACTTATCATCTTCGTACCATGTTTCAGTCTTGTAATACATTTATAATTATACTTCAACCAGAGAAAAGCTTCTTAATCATGCATTTAATTCATGAGACTTTTGAAATTTAGTAAATCCTCCGTCATCTCTATTTTTTTTATTTTTTCACTGTTTTTTGAACCGATACTATAATAATAGAAAGTCTCATGTGTAATTCTGGTGCTATGAATGCAGCATGTTCAGGATGGTTGCAAATCACATTCTAGACGGAGGGCTACTGACTCTGCTTTCAATGAAACTCTGCCCTTAGCCAGGGATTAAATGTCTTATAATGATATTCACATTCTATGCAAGTTAATGGGAGGATTTTGCTAAACATTTGTTTTTCCTGTGCTTGCAAGGTTACTTAATAAATCTTAAAAACCCGGCTGCATATCCAAGAAGAAGAGCAATAATTGACTGTTCACCAATGACCAATGACTATGTCATAACAAACCTTAATCATTTTTTACCTAGATGAAATGTTCTTTAATTTAGGACCAGGAAAAAAAAAACAGCGCTGCCTCATTCAATTTACAAACTATACTGAAGTATGTGTCTGTTTTATGAAGAGAAAAATCGCCAGTGATTACAAAGTTCCCCTTAGTTGCCAGATTGCAGCTTCTGCCTTAGGGACATTTTGAGTCTATCTCAGTTCAAGTTTATCCAAGAGATTTTGTTTACATGTATTCTATTCATTATCAATGTGATCCAGTAAGCTTCTTTTGCTGTGGTCAATGGGTAATTTGTATAATATGTTACATGTATGAGGCTGAGTATTTTATGAGCCAATGTTTGAGAACAGGTGAGGGTTTTGTGGTTATGGTCTCTAGACCTTCTATATATATATATATATATATATATATATATATATATATATATATATATATATATATATATATATATATATATATATATATAGTGGCAAGGCTGTGTGTGTATGCCTACAGAGTAAGTCTGTCTCTATGAGTTAAGCCTTAGTGTTTTAGATATTAAAAGTTTTGTAGATTTTTAAGGTAATGTCAAAACATAGTATTTCTCTGACCATTAAGCACTTTGTACATTTCCTAAAATAACAGTTGTCTGTCAAGTCATTGAAAGATAAATAAAAAAGAAAGGAAGAAAGGCTGAAACTTCCACAGAGATTTCTCATAAAAGGAATACAAGGAGTAGAAAACAAGAACTATGAAAACTGCTTCAAATCACTGTCCCATTCTGTTTTCTGCATGCTGCTGAGAGGAAAACTATGTCTACCTTAAAAAGCTTCCTCAGATCCAGCACCAATGGACCTGTTACACACTAGGAAAACAACTAGCATCAGAAACACCTGATTGAAGGGCCTAATCCTTGCCAGCAACAACAGCCTTCTCATTCATGTGAAATAGAGTTCTTTCCTGCATTTATTGAAACAGAACCTGGACCAGTGGATGGGGAACTGCAAATATACCCATGGTGTGCCATCAATATCTAAACTAGAATGAGTAAAATAGTAACTGTTTGCCTAACTAAGAATATACCCCCCCAAAACGTTTTGAAGCTATTACCTATCAGATTTGATTTTGTGGAACTTGGCTATGCTTAAAATGGCTCCTTGAGTTGTTAGTTTAATATTGTACTATGATATTATGAAGAAAGAAAAAAAAAAAGCAAGCAAGCAGGTATGCAGGTAAATAGTTAAGTGCCTCCTTCATAAGAAAATATAGTTTACTGTGGTTGTACTCACTAGGTCCCTGACTTAGGCCTTTAGATCTACTTTTAGAAGGCACATCTTATGCAGCCTAGGATACAGCACATTGTTCAAAGTCAGCAGTGAAAGCAAAAGAAACAGAGTCACTTACGGATGATCTTGTTACAGAAATAAATTTCTGGTTCAGCGAAAGTGATGACTTAACAACTACTGATATCTGGATACCAGAATGTTCTTAGATGACACACTGTGCCTGAGAAAGATGATAGCACAGGAATTCCTGAACAGGTAACAGTCATTCACTATTTTTTGCACTGTTAATACCTCAGTCCTAGAAAGATTTGGTGTCACTGATTCAGTTTACCTAATTCAAGATTTCAGAGATACACTTCCAGAATGCACTGATGTTTTGGTAATGAGAAATAAGATAAGAAGGTGCTAGGCATCTGATTTTAGGGGAAACAGTTATGTTTACAGTTTTTTGTTTCTGGCCCTGCCTGTGCATATTAGACTGAAACACCTGATGAGGAAGGATGTGATGATAACAAAGGGTCAGCCATGTCTGCACTAGTGTACATCCCTGATCTCTAAACGATACCTTAAATTCCACCGTTATCGAAGAGTAGATTATGTTATAGAAATTGTACTTTGTGATATCTATTGCTAGAGAGATGTGGCTTTACTGTGTTATAATTTCTTGTGCTATTCGTTTGCTCTTGAAAATCACTTTCAGAATGATTAACAGAGAGAGAGTGGGGATGGGGGATAGGGACAGAAAGAGAGGGAAAGAGAAAGAGAATGAGAAAACAGAAACTGTTTACAAACATCAAATTCCTGAGCAAACTAGTAACCAAGTTTCTGTTGTTAGTGTTCACACAGAAAAATTAATTGACCTGGGTTTGGTTTCCACAGCAGCACACAACAGTGGATTAATTCAGATTATCCAATTAAGAGCTCTGCACAAAGATTATTATGTTGTTTTGGTTATTTTTGCTGGCTTTTGACATGCTTTTAGTATTCACTATTACAGGAAGGGATACATAATAAATACTTGTAAGTAGTGTTAAGATTACTAAACAAATCTATGATGTAAATATATTTAATTATTATATTGAAAGTGGAAGCAGTTTCCAGGGCGATGAAGCCAATCCTTTTAAAATCATGAAGAACTTGTAGAGGATTAGTTGTGAAAGGTCACTGTGCTGATATTCTGAATGCATGCACCCTCATATTTCTTATGAAGAATAACTCACACAAGCCAAGTCACCGACAGATTTGATTCTCAGCGAGGCATACGTCCCAGCTTTCACAATGTACATAAAGCGCAGACTATGTTAGCTTGAATACATTGCACGACTCTCTCTTTTTCACATCATGACTTGCTGAAATGTGTACCATTACTTTTTTTGGAATTGCATTCCCATGCTTCAGCTTTTTGGCAAATTAGTAGATCCATTTATCAAGTGCATGGTCTGTTTAGGGGTACTTATATTTTACCAATGTTAAGCAACAGCAATACCCCGCTTTAGTCTGATGTTTACATTTATTCACCTACTTCTAATAACACAGATTCAGTGACCATCCTGCTGCAAAATATACTGTTTTATTTGTGGTAACATTTTGGAGTATTTGTACTAGGTACGCACACCTGTATTTATACATATACTAACACTGACATTAATACTGTATTTATACTTATACTCACACTCACATTAATACTGTATTTATACATATGCTTACACTCACATTACTACTGTATTTATACATATACTCACACTCAAAATAATACTGCATTTATACATATGCTTACACTCACATTAATACTGTATTTATACATATGCTTACACTCACATTAATACTGTATTTATACATATGCTTACACTCACATTAATACTGTATTTATACATATACTCACACTCACATTAATACTGTATTTATACATATACTCACACTCACATTAATACTGTATTCATACATATACTCACACTCACATTGATACTGTATTTATACATATACTCACACTCACATTAATACTGTATTCATACATATACTCACACTCACATTGATACTGTATTTATACATATACTCACACTCACATTAATACTGCATTTCTACATATACTCACACTCACATTAATACCCACATACATACTCATACTACATTCACCTTGATTTATTTATTTTTGTTTATTTATCGCTTCACAGGCATGTTTTCTCATTCTTATATTATTTCTTTGAAAACATAACAACAGTATTTTTGCAGGGGCATACTATGTCTACGTATGCTTGATGCAAATGAGCTTGTAATACATATCCTCAATAACAATAGCTTGCAAAAGACGACTTAAATACACACGTTTTTGTAATGGTACACACTTGATTTCATCACTTTAAGAGCAAGTATGACATACAAATGCCTTTTTGTCGTCTGCTTGCTCCCTGCACCCCACATCTCCTAACTTTACTATTCTTACACTGAGGTCACTGCAGCTTGGAGATAGAATGACCACTGCTCACCAACTTCACTTCTTTATCACTTTATCCCCAAGGTGCACCAACCTGATGCCACCACAACTCCCTCAAGTAAATACCATGCAATGCATAAGTGAGTGAGGAAAAGGCAATCAAGGGTCAGCTTGAGCTAATAAGTGTGAGCAAATGTGACTCAAACTACAAATCCAAGCAAGTGACTGTACACAACCTTTGGCAACAACTGTGTATTTAAACTGAACTTTAGCATATTACTTTAAACAATATAAGTTCATTGAACTCCAGCTCTTACAGTATGGCTTTCCATGTTACATTTCATGTATCCTCTTCACTGTCATTACACTCATTTATGAATATTTATTAAAATGAATTTCCATTGAGTAAAGTACATGTGCATTGCTTTGCCCTTGTAGCATAAATCACATAGGATAGTTTTATGTTATTTTATCACTATTCTGTGCATGCAGGGACATTTATAAATAGCTAGAGAACATTGCCTTCTGCAAAAAGCCTAGATTAAATTTAGTATCAAATTTTTTCTTGCTTTATGTATGCACTGGCAGGATTCTTTAGCTGTCATGGCTGTTCTTTCAACTTTACACTTTGTGTCACCTTTCATAAATGACAAAGTGTCATATGTTAGCATACTAACTATGCCTATTCTCATTGTTATAAAAATGAAACAACAATATTGCCTAATATCAGTGTCAGTGCTTACCTTTTTCATGTGTTATGCACCGCTGGAAAGAAAATGATTCTCAGCAATTATCTAAAATTAAACATGGGATTGGGGCTGTTTGATGATATTTTATAAAACAACTTCTTAGCCAGATACTTTCACATATGTCATGCTTATCTTAAAACTTCATGAAATTCTATTATTTTCCGAAAACTGATATGTATCTTCACAAGGAATTATTTATAATATGCAAATAATTGCATTAAAATGTCAAAATGACAAAACTAGAAGCAATATGAAATATGATTACCATCAAGTTTCCAAATTTCATTTGTCATTTTCTTTCAGATGTTAACAACTGACAAATTCAGCTTCTATAGCCTAGCCCTGCATACAAATAATTTTACCTGTTTTAATGACACGTACACACCTCAACCAATAATTCTGCATTATTCAACAATTGAGGCTCTATTAAAATAATGTTTCACATCACATTGTATACCCTTAATGAAAGAAAAATTGTTTTGAAATATTGGTCATGACTAAAATAAGTTATGATTATCTTTATAGACATTAAGGATTCAGTCTTACTTTTTCCTGTAGGACCCCAGCTGCTAACAGTTCTGACTTTACTAAATGTTTGTCTTTGACACCTACTCAATTAAAGGTAAGCAAAGCATTATGTTGAAAACACTAGATGGCGCTGCAGCAACACTTAAAGTCGATTAGGATTGTTTTCAGCTATTACTGTTAGCTCACTCAAGTCTTTGTGATTAAACCACAACTCTTCCTGCCCTACAGCTATCAAGGCTAAGGAATATTGAGTATGATCAGTTATAAAGTGAATACAATGTATGTAATGCAGCGTTCCCTCATGATTATTTACAGTTTATCAGCAAATATTTTTGTAGGTCCCTAACCCCCCCCCCCCCCCCATGTGCATTTCATGGTAAAGGTACTTCCTTAATTTGACATCACAATATCAATGTAAGCAAACATAATTGCCATCACTATTATGACAGTTTGTTTAATAAATATTACAAGAAACATGGGTAACAACAAAAGATGGTTTAATTCTGCATTCGTCAAATTTACTAGTTTATTACTATCATACATGAATTTATCAAAGCTTGCTAAGTTGTTAAGAAGACATTGTGGTTCTCCATTAACTTTTTATTGTGTATTAGCATTCAGCAGTCACCAGCAAATATATATATATATATATATATATATATATATATATATATATATATATATGTGTGTATATATATATATATATATATATATATATATATATTATATCTTTTTGCAACAAAATTGATCATAATTTATAGTTTATCAAATGGCAGCTGATGTAAGTATGGTAATACACCCACTTCGATATTTATTAAGATTAATACATTTTTTTTCTGAGTAGACTTCCTGAAGGTGTACAAGACACACTATCTTGCCTGATTGCTTTCCACCCTCACAGTGATTATACTTTGCTCTACCATCGAAAATAACAGTTGTCTACAGAGCAAGGATATCACTCTGCTTATAAGGGACATGCAGTACTGCATAAATGGAATGTACCAATAACTAATTAATTGCATCTTCCTAACACTTAGTAGGCTAAACATCGATTCTGATAACAGATGCCTCTTACGTGATACCAGCATTACAACATGAATGTGGTGAAACAATGTCAAACATACCAAAAAGAGAAACTTAATAGGAAAAAAAAGGTTGGTCTAGCAAAGACCCCCTCTACAAATCCCAAAAATATGAGGAAGTTTGCATGAAAAAGCAGTTCTGTGGTGCTGCGAAATCCCCATTTAAGCTTTTCTGTGTGGGGGGATGGGGTAGGGGGACCCCTGGGCACCACTTAAATATAATCCTTCCAAAGTCACTACATGTTAAAGAAAGGGGTACTGTTGTCTTGAATGAATTAGTGGCTTGCACAATTACCTACCAAGTGGGAACTGCAGTAGTGCTTTTCATGAAATTATATGACTCACAATTAGATCTGTCTATTTAATCCGTTACAGTTCACTATTGGATATTACAAAATAATCAATTTTCATTTGACATAATGTAAGATGGAGGGTAAGTTTTCATGGGACAGGTACCCTTCTTTTTTATAGAAGGTTAGATGAAGAGGAAAATGGGGATGATGTGAGTAGGAGAAATGTATATGGATGGCAGCAGGTGCAGATACATAAACATATAGCACAGTCAAAGAGTTTTTATACTTTGTATTGAATTAAAGTGATATAAAATCATTACCATATAGGAAAGAAATGCCAAGACTATAATCAGTGACACTTATGCAGTATAACATATGAAGATACTGACACAGTCAGATTACAAAATAAGACATCATGACATCACATTTGCATCAAATCCTTACAAACCATCCATTCGATAACATGTCTAAATTAAGGCCACACACCATTTTATTCTTGTCCCATCATATCCAGTAAGATTGCTTTCCAGCATATAATATGTCATCAGCTTGTAGCATCACTTAGGAATTCTAAGCTCACCAGTTCTCCTTTCTTGTGCATTTAAAGGCCTCTGAAAGGTGATGATGCTCTTTTGCTTTATTATCTTCTTCTTCCATGCAACTCCACCCTTCCATACTTATATAACGTCTATCTCAACCACCCAGATACAAGATTGTAACTTTTTCTGACAAATTCCTTTTTAAGTCCTCTCCTCCCTTCCCAAACAAACAGAATAACCAATGTGCAGGCACCCACTTCTCAAAATGTCCTCCCACTCCTTTATGGAGTCTTCTCAACAAACTTGTATACTTCCACAACTCCAAAACATAAATACTTGATCAGCCATATCACCTCCACACCATCGACAATTTCAGTCCTGCTACACAAATGATCTGTGAAAACATTTTGTAGTTTCAAATCATTTATGGATGCACCTTATATGGTGATCCTAAATCAGAGGCAAACTGATCAGTTTGGAATTCATTTACATAGCAACTTCCCAGTCTGTCTCACTGAACTACATAAGTTTAATAAGCATCTTATAAATTCTACTACAAGACCATTTTATAAATCCTCATTATAATTCCTGAGGTAGAAACACCCACATTTTAAACACTTCTCCACAATGATACTTTTTATCCAAAATTTAACTCTCCGCTTCACTTGTTCCAACTGCAGACATGCTGTCCCTGGCATGAAAAATCATGACTTAAAATTTTGCCAGTTTTAAAATTCCTAACATTGTCCAGCCCACTACTTTAAAGACATGCATATATCCTATCCCTTTCAAATGTGAAGCTTTCCAATACACAATCATCCCCTGGATTTTAATATTACTATTATTTCAGAGTGAAACCTTTAAAATGCACAAAAGGGAATCGTGGGATTCTTTAAGTATCTTCACAAACCTAATCAAAATTGTACTTTCCTGCATCATCCCCCATTCATTAAAATTTTTGTCCTGCATCAATGAGTCCCAGGCCAAGACCACTGCCATAGCAGCTGTCAAAGCTTATAGTTTGAAGTCAGGCATCTCCAACTTCCCCATTGATAAGGCCACCCAAGTCTACTGTTATCTATTTGATTGCCAATCCCATTCCAAACAAAACTGTCACAGAAAAGCTGAATTTAATTCAATCACCCAACAGCCTTCCTAAATAATGGAATATGTCACTAAATATATTGTACTCTTGGTAAAACCATCATTTGAATTACATTAATTCTGCCAAACAATGAGGAAATCCTTGGGGATCATTTAGCCAATACCTTGGATATTTGCATAATTAGAACCTTATAATTGATATTTACCACTTCCTCCTCTGATACCACTGCCAACAAACCTAAATATTTTACTTGAGATTTCCAAATTATTTCCTGGTCCCCAAGAGACAGTCCATCACAGCCAAACCTAATCTGCATAGTTTTATCCAAGTTACATTCCAATAAATACATCTTCTTTGAAATGACTGAAGATTTCTATTACTACTTTGAGAATTACATCAAGCTGATTAGTTGCTGGTGTACAGTCATCATCAAACATGTGAAAAAACATTCCATTCGGAAAGGCAGTCCTGCATGCAATGTTGAATCTTTTACAACAGGGTCTCCATAGCCAAAATAATCAAAATTGGGATGAGGGGGCAACCCTGCCTCGTCTCTCTAAGTATTTATATCTCCCTTGTAATCTTCTCATTTATCAAAAATATGCCCCAGGCTGCCAATATAAAGCTTTAACCCAGTTTTCAAAACCATCTCCCACACCTAACCCCTCTAAGAAGTAGAAAAGGACAACTGCAAAGAATCAAAGGCCTTCTTAATATCAAAAAAGACCATGCCTGCATTATCCCATTTATATTTATTTTTCTCCTCAGTCAATAACACTCTTACCATTCTCCAACTACTCTCCACTATTTTCCCCTTTACAAAACCTTTCTGACACTCGGTCAAGTACCTCTGCAACCTTTCAGCTAAAGTTATTGCCAAAATCTTAGTGTCCATATTTATTAAAGATATTGGTCAGTAGTTTCCTGGCATCTGACCATCTTGTCTCCTTTGGGCAGCAGAGTCATCAATGTTTTAGAGAAATTATGTGGCAATGCATCTGAAATTGCACTATTACTAGAACCTTTAACCAAATGTGGTGCCAGGATATGGTGAAATGTCTTGTAGAACTCTGCAGTAAAGCCATCAATTCCTGGAGACTTCCTCCCATTAAGCTTATTAATAGCATTGTCACTTCTGCATTATCTGTACACTTGTCCAATCCCTCTGCTTGATCCTGAATCAGCCTTACCCCGGCCAGCTAAAATCCAACTTATCCTCTTCTTGGGTCTGCTTTCTCCCAGCATTAGATGAATATAAATCCCTGTAGAATTCCCACACCCCAAAATTCTTGTATTTGTTTAATACCCATCACTACTCGATCATCTTTTCCTTCAGCAGAAGCAATAACGCTATCTTTTTGCCTGTCTTTTAACTTATAGACAAGCTATTTGCCCTGGCTGTCCCCTCCATTCCCAAAAAAATCTCAAAACTAATAAATTGTTTTGTTGCTGTTAAATAAAAAATCAGAATTCAATACACAGGAGATTCAGATTCAAAAGTTTACTAGTGTACACCAGGAGGCAAAAAAACATACAAGTACAGAATTTTGTCTGACATGATGCAGGAAGTACAAAATATTTTATAGTGTTTGCATTCAAGTTATGTCCACCTTACTGATGTGGTTAGTCACAAGGCATCTACATCACTTTTACTAACAGTATTCTATTCATCTAATAATGCTGATGCAGTACATTTAAAAAAACATTTTCCTTTAGATACAATACGGCCTTGCTATCCAGCTGGCCAGTCATAATGTCTTTCTGTAAAGTTACTTCTTAAAGGTCTCATATCAGTTGGAATACAATAGCAGATTCAGACTTTAAATTCACCTCTTTGTTCACTGTTTCACTTTCTCACCAGCTGTGTTCTTATCTTACAGGGACAAATTACTACATCAGGAAAGGAAGATCCAAGGACAAGTTATCTTATCAGGAAGAAGCGGAAGATTTACACATTTTAATTTCCTGACCCAGCAGATAATCACTTATGAAAAGCATAACATTAAGCTTGCTGAGCTGGCAGCTGCCAGGGTCAGGGGTCAAAGCACACTGCAGTTTCAGAAGCTACTTGCATTTACACATGAATTTATCCCTTCTGTTATATGATTAATAGAATAAAATGCATTATAAACTACCTTGCTTTTAAACTAGCATTTCACATATATTTAAATACATATTTTTCTAACATTTTCCCCTATTAATACTTTTTATTCTATTTTGAAGTATGCATAGTGTCATTTCATCTCCTAGCCTTTCCCACTCAGGATTTTCAGCTAGGTGAGTCATTTAATCTATACTTCAGAAAAAGCGCCATCTGAAATCAATCTTTCAATTTCAATATCTTGGTAGAAAGTTTCAGTAACAGATACATCAACAAAATCTTTGATTAATCTTTTCATGCAGGGAATTCCACAGCAAACACATGCTCCTATTAGGAGTATACCCACACAAATAGCAATTAGAATGATCATTAGGATGGAACCCCACCCCCCAAACAGATTCTGGAAGAAGTCCATCAGTGGGTTTGGGCCTGGTTCAGTCATGGCTGATACTTGCTGAATTACCTCTAGGAGATTATTTATCTCATGGCGATTGTCAGGGATGAAAGCACAGCATTCTTCTTTGATAAGCGCACACATACCACCCCTCGCCGCTAGGGTGAAGTCAAGAGCCATCCGATTTTGTAGCACAACAGTTCTCATTGCATTCAGTTAATCAGTCACCAATTCTAGGGCAGAAAAAGTTGCATTACTCATTACTTCGAGAAGTTTCGACAACTTCCTCAGCTCCCAGATCGATTTGACTGCTCCATAGGCTGGTAGTATTCCTGCCGAGGATATAACACTGTCACCCAAGTCCATATGAGTCAATTCACTGTTGTCTTTTTACTGAATTATGGTCTTTCCAACCAGCTTCGATTTTCCCAACTGGATTCACAGGTTTCTTAACTGGACCTTCAGATTTTCGAGCTGTTTCCCTTACATTTCGTATCTTACCCAAAGGTAATTCTGCAGTATGTCTTATTGCTGGAACCAGATAACCCAAAAAACAATTGCCGGACCAATTCTCAGGTAACCATTTATATGCCTTTTTCCCACAAATAAAATAACAGTTTTCTACTTTAGTACTAATACGCATCAGCCCTGCATGAAACATTTTCTGATCTATAACTGACAATTGTTTAAACAAAACAGGGTTTTGTCGTACTTCATTCAATGTTGTTTTCATTGTGCTCAAATATGAATCATAGTTAGTATTACAAACAGTACCTCCACTTTTAACTTCAATGTAACACTTGTAGGATATTGTAATATTACAATTACTCCATCCTACTTGGAGGGTATCGTTTTAAAAAAAGCACACAATTCCCTTTTGTGTAACATGTAAAAATAATGCTATTTTGTCTTGTGATCTCACAGTTCCTGTGTCGTAAAGTAAATTCTCCCAAGTCTCATTTATCCCCAAAGGGACAGCGGACATTATCAGTCTTCCATATGCTGTTGGTATAGCTGTACAAACCCAGCAATTTGAAATGTTCATAGTCTCTGCATACACACGTTTCATGGCCAGGTATGTGTTAAAATTTGGATGCCAGTCTATAGATGTTTCATCACGCCTTCCCACTTTCACTTGTGTGGTTGTGTGTAGGATGAACCACAGCAAGAGAAAAATTGTCACAATTACAGTTAATAAATGTACACACAACAAAATGATTATGCAACATCTCTGGGGTTGATCTAAACTTCTATTCGCTTTGCTTTTGGCCATCTCGGTCTGGTTGTGTATCAGTCTCAAAGTTTTTATCAAGTTGAAAGTTCTTTACTGGTTTACAATGCGTCAAATGAACCCAGGATGTCCTCTCAGCTACTCTGACTGCAGTAGGCATTGCCAACAGAACCTGGTACGGAGCTTCCCACTTTGGACTCACCCAGTTTTTCCTTTTTGTCACTTTCAGCCAGACCCACGACCCTTGGGCCAAGACTGCTTCCACCGGTCTGGTCTGTTCCTTATCTGAAAAAGAGTTAAACTGCAAAACAGATTTATTCCTTAACAATTTTTTCATATATTCTGCTAACAAACTGTCAGCCTCCTGCTCTGCAGGCATGAGAGCTTTCCACTGAGGCACATAATATGCTCTCCCAAAAACCATTTCAAAGGGAGTCAAACCCTTTACATTTGGAACCGTTCTCATACTCAGCAGTGCTAAAGGCAGACAGTATATCCAATTCTTTTGGGTGTCCTCTACTAGCTTCCTAAGCTTACTTTTTAGGGTACCATTGTACCTTTCCACCAGTCCTGCTGACTGTGGGTGGTAGGCACAATGGTTCTTTAAGGAGATACCAAAAAATCTCCCAAGCTGGTGAATCGTCTGATTCACAAAATGTGTGCCATTGTCAGTATAAGTCTTCTCCGGAATGCCAAATCTAGGGATTACTTCTTTTATCAGGGCTTTTGCCACTGTTGCTGCATCTGGGGTTTTGGTTGGAAAAGCTTCTACCCATTTAGAAAACATGTCTACAATAACTAAACAAAACTTCTTCTCTTCACATTTATTCAATTCTATGAAATCCATACAAATAGTATGGAACAGGTATGGTGGTATAGGAAAACTTCCTTGCTTGGTTTTAAATGCTCCTTGTGCATGGTGCTTGTTACAAGTATGACAAGCTGCACAAAATTTTTTTGTGTAGTTTATGTATCCATATGTTTGGAATATTCGATTTACTAACTGTACCACCCCACCTGTTGAGACATGGCACTGCCCATGGCTCAACAAAGCTGCATATCTAAATAAATTAGATGGCAATATCAGTTTTCTTTCTTTGGAAATGTACAGTCCATTCTCAAAAATTGCACCTCGTTTTACCCATTTTTGTTTTTCTGCTTTTGTAGTAAGCATCTGCATTGTTTTTAACATGTCTAAATCTAAAATTTCAGAGGGTTGTAATTCCTCATTTAAAAGTAAAGTTTCTGAGTCTGAGGCTGCTTGCTTTGCAGCTGCATCAGCTCGTGCATTACCTTTTGAAATCTTATCCTGTTGTTTTGTATAAGCTACACATTTACAAATAGCTACTTTGGTAGGTAACTGAATAGATTCTAATAGCTCCAAAATAAATTGCGCATGATTAATAGGTTTTCCACTGGATGTAATCATTCCTCTATTTTTCCATTGTTGTGCAAATACATGTACTGTAGAAAAAGCATACTGACTGTCAGTATATATGTTTACACACTTGTTTTTTGCTAAAGTACATGCTCTCGTCAAAGCTATCAACTCTGCTGCTTGTGCAGATAAGTTGTGTGGTAAGGACTGAGCTTCTAAAATTTCAGTGTCTGTAACTACTACATATCCCACCAGATTCTTCCCTGTAGGACCCCTTCTGCATGAGCCATCCACGTAATGTCACCTCAGCATTATCCAAGGGCATATCTGTAAGATCTTGTCTAGGTAAAGCTAACTGTTCAATTTCCTGCAGGCAGCTGTGTGGTGTGCCCTCTGCAGGAGTTGGAAGTAATGTTGATGGATTCAATGTCGTACATTGTTCAATTGTCATATGAAGTTGGCTCAGCAGTATAGTCATACATGAAAGATGTCTAGCAGGAGAAAGGTATGCCATTTTCTCTCTGTAGTAAAATTATTGCAACTGCATGAGGCACTCTCAATGTGAGAGGGTGAAATAACACCACTGAGGCCGAAGCCTGTACTGCCATTGCGGCTGCAACTACTGCTTGTGCACAGTGAGGCAAAGATCGCGCCACTGGGACTAACTGTGATGAATAGTAAGCTATGGGGCGTTGCTTGTCCCCATGTTGTTGCATCAATACTGACGTCATGTACCCTTGCTTACAATCTATGGTCTGAAAAAAACGTTTGTGATAATTTGGAAGTCCTAAAACTAATGAAGAAGCTATCAACTGCTTCAACCTGCAGAAAGCCGTTTCTGCTTCTGTTGTCCATTGTAAAATATCTTGTGCTGCCATTGGTGTCTTATATATCAAATCAGTCAGTGGAGCAGATTCTAAAGCATAATTTGGTATCCAGCTCCGACAAAAATTAGTTGTCCCTAAGAAAGACATAATTTCTTTCTTGGTTGTTGGTTTGGGTGCTTGCAAAATTGCTGTTTTTCTTTCCTCATCTAGTATTCTACCTTCATTGGATATTACATATCTCAAGTATCTAACTTGTTTTCTCCAAAGTTGTAACTTACTTTTGTTTACTTTGTGTCCTTGTATTGCTAAAAATTTCAATAATGCTACAGTATCCTCCCTGCAATGGCTGCTAGCTGGGTAGATGGGCTCATAAAGTAGAATTTGAAAATTGACTACCTCCGTGGGTAGCCCCCTGCCCCTTTGCTAGCCCTTTTTTGTGCAAATATTGTTGGCTCTCACACAATATTCCTGGTAGTCGAGTATATGTATACCTTTTACCCTGAAATGTAAATGCAAACCAATATTGACTATCAGGATGTATAGGTATTGAAAAGAAAGCATTGCTAATATCTACCACAGAGAAATACTTCTGTTGCGGTTCTAAATCATTTAACAAGGTATGTGGGTCTGGCACCGTAGGTGCTCTAGGTATTACTGCATTATTTACAGCTTGTAAATCTTGTACCATCCACCATTCCCCGTTTGCTTTTTTAACAGGAAATAGGGGTGTATTACATGGTGAATCAGCAGATTCTACCAGTACTCCTTTGAGTAATGCTGCTATTATAGGCTTAATTCCTATTTCCGCATCCTTTCTCAAAGGGTATTGTCTTTTCTGTGGTTTAAAAGCTGACTTTGGGGTAATTGTAACTGGTCCTGCTGTTCGAATAAGTCCTACATCTGACTTGCCTGTTGACCACAGAGTTGCTGGAATTTCACACAAGGCCATTTCTTCTTCTTCTAATAAAAATGCTAATCAGCTGTCCTCGCTAGATTGCAAGTGTACAGCTGGATGTGTCTGTGTCAACCAGTTCAGTTTTTGTTTTTGTATCCCTTGTCCTGACAGTTCTAAATCAGCCTGTTTCTCCCATCTTGTTACTTTTTCTCCTAAGTCTGCCCATTTAACACTTTTATTCTTTGTCGAGCTAACATGTGGCAACCAATTTGATCTATACAATGCAAGGAATTCTTGAGGTAATGAACAGCTAACTACACTGTTCCCCTCTGTATCCCAGTACAATGTACGCAAAACCAATCTAGTTGCACGATTTCTAAACAGTTCTTGCTCATACTCTCTATCAGGTCCTGGTGTTGTACAGTAGTATAGAGTACAGTGTAACAAATGCTGTTGATCAGTGTCAAGGGAGGGGGCTTTACTGATGGCTACATTCATCAGTTCCTCGGTCACTGCCCCTGGAACAGTCGTGACTAGGTCCTGGCTGTACCAATAAAAGGTTTCACCCTCCAATCGCACTACAAAGGTATCCATTTGTCTCTGTGCCTCCATACCTTGTACAGTTGGAACTACTGCTATGCCAAATATCTGCATAAGGTCCCTGCCCAATAGGTTTACTGGACACTTTGCAGAAACAACTACTTTACTTCTCTGGGTCATACCTGAAACAGGGTCAGTTATTGCTATATCATGGGAGAGTGGCTCCCTGTATAGCTGTCCGTTTGCTGCTTTTACTAATATATAATCAGGTGATTCTGAATGTTCTAGTAACTTGGAGGGGTGTATCAAAGTCCGTGATGCTCCTGAGTCACACAGGAATTTGACTTCCCTTCCCTCCACCAGAAGTGTCACTTCTGGTTTTGTATCTGCTAGGTAGAGCTCCAGGCTCAACAATGCTAAATCTAAAATTTCATTTCCATTTTCGTCTAAGTCAATTTGTACTTCCTCTACTCCTTCTACTACATTGGCATTTGTCTTTTCTATTCTAGCTGTTACTGGTGATTCCTGACTTTCATATGATGTATCCTCACTATCATATAGTCAGTCCTCATCCCTTTTATCTTCTGTCATTGCTTTCTTATTTTGTTTACAGTCCCTAGCTAGATGCCCTTTATTTCCGCACTTGAAGCATTCACCTCTCTTTTTCCTCTCTTCAAAATCTTCTGATCGTTTATCAGACTGCTTGTTTCCCTGGGCATTCTTCTTGCCCTTTTTACCTGACTGCAGTACAAATACTTCAGCTCCGTCCTCAGCAGTGAAGACTTGCGCCTTCTTTTTCTTTTTACTATTAAAATGTCTCTCAGCATGTCTAGCATACTCGAGTAAGGCTTGTAGCATCCCTGTTCGATGATCTATCATATGCTTCGTAATGAAGCTACTAATAGGTGCAATGCAACCTTTCAAAAATGCATTTTTTAATTGTTGTTCATACGGGGAATCAGTTGTTTGGTTCTCAGGAACCGACATACCGCTATGATTATTAAAGCATTCTAATAATCTAGCATAATATCCATCTATTGTCTCATTTTCCTGTTGTATGCATTGATTAATGCAAGTCCAGTCTGCTCTAGGTTTCCATTTCTCAGAGATTCTGTCTGTCAGACCTTTCACTCTGTTGTCTAACTCTGCGTCACTATGTGGGAGTGGCCTAAGTTCTGCATTACGAGGATTCCAGGTGCCACAAATCATGTGCCAATCTGGACCTATAATTTGTCTTACTACTTTTTCTACTTCTTCCCCATTCAAGTGGTAACTTAACCTCATGCCTTGTAAATCTTCTAAAAATTTCGTAAAATTAACTTTCGGATGGGGGATTCCCTCAGTAGCCTTCCGGATATCTTCCGGTGTCCATGGTCTATATACTAAGAGTGTTGGATCCTGCCCTTCCTGTCCTGCCTGAGGATTTGGAACTTCTATAAGTGGGCATATTTCTTCCTCACTCTCATCCTGTAGATTTCTCTCTATCTGGTATAATTCTGTGTCCCTATGTGTTTTACGTGTTCGGGACCTAGTCTCAATAGGATCTCTAACAAATGGTTGAGGTCTTACTGAAACTTCAGGATAACGCAGAGGCGGACCAGCCTGTCCACTTGCTTCATATCCTGAAAAGGGTAAGGGAGGGGGCAAGGGAGGAGGAGCTGTAGCTATTACCAAGTTATTATCCTCTTTGTCTAAAAATAATGTTTTTGAATTTTTAAGCTTCTGTTCCCTACGATTTGCTTCCTCAATCCACCTGTGTGCTTGAGGTATGCCTAGTTGGCGTTGCTTTTTTGCCTGACCTCCTGCATCAGATTTAAGCTGTTTAAGGAGTTTAACTAGTGTAAGTTTATCTAGTTTACCATCAAATTCATATTTGTTAACCCATTTTGTATAATACCTAACATTATCAGCACGCTGTAATTGCATGTATTTTGCGTCTTCGGTTAGGGGCAGATCTCGCGAGGTTTTAGTGCACTGATTACCCATGTCAAATAAAATGTTACATAACCCTTTTTTATCACGTGATGTCAATTTCTTAGTTCCTGTTTACAGTTTATCTAGAATAACTGTCTACCTTATTCTGTTACCCTGATCTATGACAAAATATACAGTACTTCCTTTTGTCCCTGATCTGCAAAACAAATCTTGACAATAATATACTGAAACCTAGTCCCTGATCTAAAACAGAAAAAAGGCAAATTCTTCCTACCTGAGCCTCCTGGTCTTGAAAATGGTCAAATTCCGCTCTTCGGCCACAGATCAGAAAGTGACCAGCCTCTTTACACACGACAATTCAGTCGGAGGTCTTTTCACTCAAGAAGAACCATTTTGGTAACTTCTCGTGCGCAGTATTCGACCAGCGATACACTCTGATCTGCAGCTTACCAAGGGAATTCCGTCTCGAAAGGACCAAACTGTTAAATAAAAAATCAGAATTCAATACACAGCAGGTTCAGATTCAAAAGTTTACTAGTGTACACCAGGAGGCAAAAAACCATACAAGTACAGAATTTTGTCTGACATGATGCAGGAAGTACAGAATATTTTATAGTGTTTGCATTCAAGTTATGCCCACCTTACTGACGTGGTTAGTCACAAGGCATCTACATCACTTTTACTAACAGTATTCTTTTCATCTAATAATGCTGATGCAGTACATTTAAAAAAACTTTTCCTTTAGATACAATACGGCCTTGCTATCCAGCTGGCCAGTCATAATGTCTTTCTGTAAAGTTACTTCTTAAAGGTCTCATATCAGTTGGAATACAATAGCAGATTCAGACTTTAAATTCACCTCTTTGTTCACTGTTTCACTTTCTCACCAGCTGTGTTCTTATCTTACAGGGACAAATTACTACATCAGGAAAGGAAGATCCAAGGACAAGTTATCTTATCAGGAAGAAGCGGAAGATTTACACATTTTAATTTCCTGACCCAGCAGATAATCACTTATGAAAAGCATAACATTAAGCTTGCTGAGCTGGCAGCTGCCAGGGTCAGGGGTCAAAGTACACAGCAGTTTCAGAAGCTACTTACATTTACACATGAATTTATCCCTTCGGTTATATGATTAATAGAATAAAATGCATTATAAACTACCTTGCTTTTAAACTAGCATTTCACATATAATTAAATACATATTTTTCTAACAGCTGCTAATGTGGTTTCTGTCTCTGTAACTTTAAACTTAATATTCACTATTTTTTCGTTTATATCAAATATCCTAGTCTCCTCATATTCCCAACTACATAATTTGCATCTGTAAACATTTTAACTCATTTTCCCAACCTTTTATATAGCCTAACTCCATCCTGTCCCAAACACCTTCCATTCCCATAAGGTGTCCTTTGAGAGCGCACTTAATTGTGTCTCACTACATATAAATTGAGAGGTCAGCATCACTACATATAAATTGAGAATTCAGCAGTCTCATTCCACTCATTCCATGAAATATTCTCTTTAGATTTATCTAAACCCTCTTGCCACCATCTTTTATATGTCTAATACCTCACCTTCCATCGCCACCTTTACCTATATAAATTCCAGTTAGGAAAGTTTAGGGTTGTAAGCACATATGCATAGTCAGTGAGGCAATGCACCACTATTACAACCTTCCGTGCTTACCACAAAACAATCCCTCTTACCAGAAAACTATCAAGTCTACTTGCTGCTGTGAACTGTCTTGAAGGCAATTTTGCCGAGGAGATAGAGGTGTTTTAATAAAACAGACTAGTCTTCTTGGGTGCTGGTTTTTGTTGTATTTGCTATTTTTTGCTCTTTATAGTGGATTATCTACTTGCTAGTGTAACCTAAGTTGTGGAACAGGTGAAAGTCATTTTTATGGGTGTCTCCATCTCTATATATCTACCCCTTATCATCCTCCATCCATGATGCAGTAACCTCAGAGGTCTTCACATTACGATCTTTGCACATAAACTTCATATTGCTCTTCCAATCCTTTACTATATTAAAATCTCCTCCAATAATTTCTCTTTCACATGATGACATAATATCCTGTCAGTATAAATAAAAGTCAGTAAAATATTGTCAGTAATCTGAATTATGACCTTATATTCCCCCTACTTTTCAGTCCAGTCCAAAATCCCCAAGTACTGCAATCATCCATCTGACATTCAGATCATCCTTATTATAACCAAAGCCCCGCTCCTTCCATCTCATGTTATACTACTGTGTCCTGCCACAACTCACTCTGCCCCCCGCCCCCCAGGTTAAATGCTTCTTTCTGCTTCTTTTTGATTCGGTTTTACATCTTGCAATATAACTATATATGTTCCAAGTCTTTCATTTTTGCCTAATTTTAGTGCTTTTAATAGGATAATCCCCCCCAACAAATACATTCCAAGTCACCACACTAATCCTAGCCCCCTCCACATTATCACATTCCCCTTCCCTATTGCCTTAACCCTGACTCTGGCCTTGGCCAGACACGACCCTTGATTCTATCCTAGAGCTATACCCTGCTCTGGAAGCCATAGGAGTTTGGAGAGCTCTGTGTGAAGTGCTGTAGGAAGTGTGCATGGCTGCTTCTCTGTCTCTCCTTAGGCAATTCCCTTTAAGCAGAAAAAACAACTATTCCCCCCATACATTTTATACATCTAATAATGTAAAGCTAAATTTCTCATTCTTTTTACACAAAAGAATGGGTATAGCCCTATGTTTCTACCTACAGACATGATTATTTAAGGCTCTCTATGGCTGGTTTTAATTAATGAGTATCCTTTGAGTACATACTGCAACAGAAATCCTCTAGCCAGTTTTAATACTCTCAGTAACCATGAGCTGCTCCATCTATGCATGATTGCCTCTGCTGCCTGCAATCTTTTGTACCTAAGAAACTGTATTGCTTAATTAATCTCCTCCTTTTAGTTAGTGTAGTAAACGAGCGACCAACAGATTATTCACTGCAACAGTTACGCTGTATCTATTTATGCTACTGTTAAATTGTGTTATAATTGCTTGCAGCCTTTTGTGCCTAAGAAACTGCATTGTTTAAATTTTATTATTTATTTATTATACATTTGTTTACTGGGAAAGTCCGACTGGGATAAAACCTATTTTCAGCGGACGCCTGGGGAGAAATGCTCCACACAGAGATTATACAAAAACTTATACAAGAAATCATACAACACCTATACAAGAAATTATACAACAAAATATATACAAGACGTACAGTACACCAGAAATTACATTCTATGCTATTATAGTTAAATAATGTCCACCTTTTAGTTAGTGGAATTAACGAGTGACCAACAGCCGATTCACTGCAACAGTTACATGTAACTATTTACGCTCTAGAGATTCTTGCTCTACAAGACTGACAATTGCTGAAACAATGCAACACAGTGAAACTTTTGCTAACTACTCTTACATTGCTTATTATATATGTCTTTGCAATACCTTTAAACTGTGCTAGTTACTACTTCAAATTATATGTCAGTTATGTTAAACAGACATTTGTTAAACCAGAACTGCAACCTAAGCTATGTAAAGAACATAACAGTTGCTTGCAACTAGTATTATCTTATGTTAAAGCTCTATAACACATTTCTGTTTTTGTATTATTCTTTCTTGGTGCCTATTATTAGCTTGTGTTGCTACATAGTTGTTTTCTGCTGTTTCCCACTACCTCTGGTGCTCTTTCTCCATTTAAGCCTTTCAATTAAGTCTTTTTAACTCTAGTTTTGTCCTCCAACTCCCTTGTCTGCTACTGATTTTTTTTTTTAGTCAGTCAATACTCTACCACTGTGAGTGTATACACGTCCCACCTGGGATTGGCTGCCCTTGAAAGACATCCATACTGCGAGAGCATATCCCAAGTAAAGCTGTATGCTCTAAGTCTCTTTATGTACATCTTTCCCACAATGCTGCAGTTTTTGTGTTTTGTTTAATGTTAAATAAAATCAAGAATTCAATACACAGGAGGTTCAGATTCAAAAGTTTTCTAGTGTACACCAGGAGGCAAAAAACGTACAAGTACAGAATTTTGTCTAACATGAAACAGGAAGCACACAATTTTATATAGGTTTAACATTCAAGCTGTGCCCATCTTACTGACATGGTATGTCACAGG
This sequence comes from Protopterus annectens, assembly GCF_019279795.1. Taxonomy (NCBI): domain Eukaryota; kingdom Metazoa; phylum Chordata; order Ceratodontiformes; family Protopteridae; genus Protopterus; species Protopterus annectens. Next base: position 488,237,281 of record NC_056725.1, on the reverse strand, counting down.
GCATCTACATCACTTTAGCTTACAGTCCTCTATTCATAAAAACTGCTGATGCTGTATATTTTAAAAAAGTTTTCCTCTGGTAACAATACGGCCTTGCTATCCACCTGGTCAGACATAATGTCTTTCTGTAAAGTTACTTTTTCAAGGTTTCATATCAGTTCGAATACAATAGCAGATTCAATCTTTTAATACACATTTTTGTTCTCTGTTAGACTTTCCCACCAGCTGCATGCTATCTCAGTAATACATATACAAGGCCAAATCATCCCAGCAGGAAAGAGCAGAAGATTTCATTAATTCGCACATTTAATTTCCTGACCCAGCAGATAATCACTTGTGAAAAGCATAAACATTAAAACTTGCTAAGCTAGCATCTGCCAGGGTCGAAGGTCAGCTTGCTTCAAGCCACACTGCAGTTTCAAAACTACTTACATTTAAACATGAATTAATCCTCTCTACTATATGATTAATAGAATAAAATGCATTATATACCACTTTGCTTTTAAACTAGCATTTGTCATATATTTAAATACACATTTTTCTAACATTTCCCCCCTATTAATACTTTTTATTCTATTTTGAAGTATGCATAGTGTCATTTCATCTCCTAACCTTTTCCACTTAGGATTTTCAGCTAGGTGAGTCATTCAATCTATACTTCAGAAAAAATGTCATCTGAGATCAATCTTTCAATCTCAATATCTTGGTACAAAGTTTCAGTAACAGATACATCAATAAAATCTTTGATTAATCTTTTGATGCAGGGAATTCCCCAGCAAACACATGCTCCTATTAGGAGCATACCCACACAAATGGAAATCAGAATATTCATTAGGATGGAACCCCACCCCCCCAAATAGATTCTGGAAAAAGTCCGTCAGTGGGTTTGGGCCTGGTTCAGTCATGGCTGATACTTGCTGAATTACCTCTAGGTCGTTATTAATTTCATGCCTGTTATCTGGTATATACGCACAGCATTCTTCTTTGATAAGAGCACACATACCACCTCTCACCACTAGGTTGAAGTCAAGAGCCATTCGATTTTGTAGCACAACAGTTCTCATTGTATTTAGTTCATCAGTCACCAGTTCTAGGGCAGAAAAAGTTGCATTACTCATTACTTCGAGAAGTTTCAACAACTTCCTCAGCTCCCAGATTGATTTGACTGCTCCATAGGCTGGGAATATTCCTGCCCAAGATATAACACTGTCACTCAAGTCCATATGAGTCAATTTGCTTTTGTCTTTCACGGAATTGTGATCTTTCCAGCCAGCTTTGATCTTTCCGACTGGATTCACAGATTTTTCAACTGGACCTTCGGGTTTTTGAGCTGCTTCTCTCACGTTTTGTATCTTACCCAAAGGTAAATCTGCAGTATGTCTTATTGCTGGAACCAAATAACACAAAAAACAACTGCCGGACCAATTCTCAGGTAACCATTTATATGCCTTTTTCCCACAAATAAAATAACAGTTTTCTACTTTAGTACTAATACGCATCAGCCCTGCATGAAACATTTTCTGATCTATAACTGACAATTGTTTAAACAAAACTGGATTCTTGCGAATGTCATTTATGGTTGTTTTCAATGAGTTCAAATATGAATCATAATTAGTATTGCAAAGAGTATCGCCATTACTATTCTTAATATAACATCGGTAAGATATGGTTATATTACAATTGCTCCAACCCACCTGGAGAGTATCATTTTTATAAAAACATACAATTCCTTTTTGTGTGACAGGTAAAAATAAAGCTATTTTGTCCTGTGATCTCAGAGTTCCTGTATCGAAGAGTAAATTCTCCCTAGTCTCATTTATCCCCAAAGGGACAGCGGACATTATCAGTCCTCCATATGCTGTTGGTATAGGTACAAACCCAGCAATTTGAAATGTTCATAGTCTCTGCATATACATGCTTCATGGCTAGGTATGTGTTAAAATTTGGATGCCAGTCTATAGACGTTTCGTCATGCCTTCCCACTTTCACTTGTGTGGTTGTGTGCAGGATAAACCACAACGAGAAGAAAATTGTCACAATTACAGTCAATAAATGTATACTCAACAAAATGATTATGCAACATCTCTGGGGTTGATCTAGATTTCTATTCGCTTTGTTTTTGGCCATCTTGGTCTGGTTGTGTATCAGTCACAAAGTTTTTATCAAGTTGAAAGTTCTTTACCGGTTTACAGTGTGTCAATGAACCCAGGACGTCCTCTCGGCCACTCTGACTGCAGTAGGCATTGCCAAAAGAACCTGGTACGGTCCTTCCCACTTTGGACTCGCCCAATTCTTCCTTTTCGTCACTTTCAGCCACACAAACGTCCCCAGGGCCAAGACTGCTTCCACCAGTCTGGTCTGTTCCTTATCTGAAAAAGAGTTAAACTGCAAAAAGGAATTTATTTGTTAACAGTTTCCTCATATAACTAGCTAATGAACTGTCAGCCTCTTGCTCTGCAGGCATGAGAGCTTTCCACTGAGGCACATAATATGCTCTCCCAAAAAACATTTCAAAGGGAGTCAAACCCTTTACATTTGGAACCGTTCTCATACTCAGCAGTGCCAAAGGCAGAGAGTGTATCCAATTCTTCTGGGTTTCCTCAACTAGCTTCCTAAGTTTACTTTTGAGGGTGCCATTGTACCTTTCCACCAGTCCTGCTGACTGTGGGTGGTAGGCACAATGGTTCTTTAAGGAGATACCAAAAAATCTCCCAAGTTGCTGAATTGTCTGGTTTACGAAATGAGTGCAGTTGTCACTATAAATCCTTTCCGGAATGCCAAATCTAGGGATTACTTCTTTTATCAGGGCTTTCGCCACTGTTGCTGCATCCGGGTTTTTGGTTGGAAAAGCTTCTATCCATTTGGAAAACATATCTACGATAACTAAACAAATCTTTTTCCATTCACATTTATTCAATTCTATGAAATCCATGCAAATAGTATGGAATGGATATGGTGGTATAGGAAAACTTCCTTGCTTGGTTTTAAATGCCCCTTGTGCATGGTGTTTGTTACAAGTATGACAAGCTGCACAAAATTTTTGTGTGTAATTTGTGAATCCATATGTTTGGAATATTCGGTTTACTAACTGTACCATCCCCCGTTTTGAGACATGGCACTGCCCATGGCTCAACAAAGCTGCATATCTAAATAAATTAGACGGCAATATCGGTTTTCTCTCTTTGGAAATGTACAGTCCATTCTCAAGAATTGCACCTCGTTTTACCCATTTTTGTTTTTCTGCTTTTGTAGTAAGTGTCTGCATTGTTTTTAACATGTCTAAATCTAAAATCTTAGAGGGTTGTAATTCCTCATTCAAAAGTAAAGTTTCTGAGTCTGAGGCTGCTTGCTTTACAGCTGCATCAGCTCGTGCATTGCCTTTTGAAATCTTATCCTGTTGTTTCGTATGAGCTACACATTTACAAATAGCTACTTTGGTAGGTAACTGAATAGATTCTAATAACGCCAAAATAAATTGCGCATGATTAATAGGTTTTCCACTAGATGTTATCATTCCTCTATTTTTCCATTGTTGCGCAAATACATGTACTGTAGAAAAAGCATACTGACTATCAGTATATATGTTTACACACTTGTTTTTTGCTAAAGTACATGCCCGCGTCAAAGCTATCAATCCTGCTGCTTGTGCAGATAAGTTATGTGGTAAGGATTGGGCTTCTAAAATTTCAGTGTCTGTAACTACTGCAAACCCTACCAGATTCTTTCCTGTAGGTCCCCTTCTGTATGAGCTGTCCATGTAATATGTCACCTCGGCATTATCCAAGGGCATATCTGTGAGATCTTGTCTAGGTAAAGCTAACTGTCCAATTTCCTGCAGGCAGCTGTGTGGTGTGCCATCTGCTGGAGTTGGAAGTAATGTTGATGGATTTAATGTCGTACATTGTTCAATTGTCATATGAGGTTGGCTCAGCAGTATAGTCATACATGAAAGATGTCTAGCAGGAGAAAGGTATGCCACTTTTTCTTGCAGTAAAATTATTGCAACTGCATGAGGCACTCTCAATGTGAGAGGGTGGAATAACACCACTGAGGCTGAAGCCTGTACTGCCATTGCAGCTGCAACTACTGCTTGTACACAGTGAGGCAAAGACTGCGCCACTGGGTCTAACTGCGATGAATAGTAGGCTATGGGGCATTGCTTGTCCCCATGTTGTTGCGTCAATACTGACGTCATATATCCTTGCTTGCAATCTATGGTCTGAAAGAACCATTTGTGATAATTTGGAAGTCCTAAAACTAATGAAGAAGCTATTAACTGCTTCAACCTGCAGAAAGCCGTTTCTGCTTCAGGTGTCCATTGTAAAATATCTTGTGCTGCCATTGGTGTCTTATATATCAAGTCAGTCAGTGGTGCAGATTCCAAAGCATAATTTGGTATCCAGCTCCGACAGAAGTTAGTTGTACCCAAGAAAGACATCATTTCCTTCTTGGTTGTTGGTTTGGGTGCTTGCAAGATTGCTGTTTTTCTTTCATCGTCTAATATTCTACCTTCATTGGATATTACATATCCTAGGTATCTAACTTGTTTTCTCCAAAGTTGTAACTTATTTTTGTTTACTTTGTGTCCTTGTGTTGCTAAAAATTTTAATAACGCTACAGTATCCTCCCTGCATTGTTGCTGGGTGGAGGCTGCTAGCAAGATGTCATCTACATAAAGTAGAATTTGACTACCTCCTGGTGGGGTAAATCCTGCCAGGTTGCTAGCCATTTCTTGTGTAAATATTGTTGGGCTTTCACAATATCCCTGTGGTAGTCGAGTATATGTATACCTTTTACCCTGAAATGTAAATGCAAACCAATATTGACTATCAGGATGTATAGGTATCGAGAAGAAAGCATTGCTGATATCTACCACAGAAAAATACTTCTGTTGCGGTTCTAAATCATTTAATAAAGTATGTGGGTCTGGCACCGTAGCTGCTCTAGGTATTACTGCATTATTTACTGCTTGTAAATCTTGTACCATCCGCCATTCCCCATTTGCTTTTTTAACAGGAAATAGGGGTGTATTACATGGTGAATCAGGAGATTCTACCAGTACTCCTTCTTTAAATAATGCTGCTATTATAGGCTTAATTCCTATTTCTGCATCCTTTCTCAAAGGGTATTGTCTTTTCTGTGGTCTAAATGCTGACTTTGGGGTAATTGTAACTGGTCCTGCTGTTCGAATAAGTCCTACATCTGACTTGACTGTTGACCAAAGAGTTGTTGGAATTTCACATAAGGCCTTTTCTTCTTCTTCTAATAAAAATGCTAATCAGCTGTCCTCGCTAGATTGCAAGTGTACAGCTGGATGTGTCTGTGTCAACCAATTCAGTTTCTGTTTCTGTATCCCTTGTTCTGACAGTTCTAAATCAGTCTGTTTCTCCCATCTTGTTAGTTTTTCTCCTAAGTCTGCCCATTTTACACTTTTGTTCTTTGTCAAGCTGACGTGGTAATTGATTTGATCTATATAATGCAAGGAATTCTTGAGGTAATGAACAGCTAACTACACTGTTCCCCTCAGTATCCCAGTACAAAGTACGCAATACTAGTCTAGTTGCACGATTTCTGGACAATTCTTGCTCATACTCTCTATCGGGTCCTGGTGTAGTACAGTAGTATAGAGTACAGTGTAACAAATGTTGTCAATCAGTGTCGAGGGAGGAGGCTTTACTGATGGCTACATTCATCAGTTCCTCGGTTACTGCCCCTTGACCAGTCGTGACTAGGTCCTGGCTGTACCAGTAAAAAGTTTCACCCTCCGACCACACTACAAAGGTATCCATTTGTCTCTGTGCCTCCATACCTTGTACAGTTGGGACTACTGCTTTTCCAAATATCTGCATAAGGTCCCTGCCCAATAGGTTTACTGGACACTTTGCAAAAACAACAATTTTACTTCTCTGGGTCATACCTGAAACAGGGTCAGTTATTGCTATATCATGGGAAAGTGGTTCCCTGTATAGCTATCCGTTTGCTGCTTTCACTAGTATATAATCAGGTGATTCAGAATGTTCTGGTAACTTTGAGGGGTGTATCAAAGTCCGTGATGCTCCTGAGTCACACAGGAATTTGACTTCCCTTCCCTCCACCAGAAGTGTAACTTCTGGTTTCGTATCTGCTAAGTAGAGCTCTAAGCTCAATAATGCTAAGTCCAAAATTTCACTTTCTTCATCCTCCATATCTACTTGCACTTCCTCTACTCCTTTTATCACATTTACATTTGTTTTCTGTTTATTAACTTTTCCTGATGATTTCTGACTTTCACATGATGTATCTTCACTATCATATAGTCAGTCCTCATCTCCCTTATCTTCTGTAATTACCTTTTTGTTTTGCTTACAATCCCTTGCTAGATGTCCCTTTTTTCTGCACTTGAAGCATTCACCTCTCTTTTTCCTCTCCTCAAAATCTTCTGATCGTTTGTCACATTGTTTGTTTCCCTGGGCATTCTTCCCGCCCTTTTTACCTGACTGTAATACAAATACTTCAGCTCCATCTTCAGCAGTGAAGACTTGTGCCTTCTTTTTCTTTTTACTATTAAAATGTCTTTCAGCATGTCTAGCGTATTCAAGTAAGGCTTGTAGCCTCCCTGTTCGATGGTCTATCATATGCTTCATAATGAAGCTACTAATAGGTGCAATGCAACCTTTCAAAAATGCATTTTTCAATTGTTGTTCATACGGGGAATCATTCGTTTGGTTCTCAGGAACCGACATACCGCTATGATTATTAAAACATTCTAATAATCTAGCATAGTACCCATCTATTGTCTCATTTTCCTGTTGTATGCATTGGTTAATGCAAGTCCAGTCTGCTCTAGGTTTCCATTTCTCAGAGATTCGGTCTGTTAGACCTTTCACTCTGTTGTCTAACTCTGCGACACTATGTGGGAGTGGTTTAAGCTCTGCATTACGAGGATTCCAGGTGCCACAAATCATGTGCCAATCTGGACCTATAATTTGTCTTACTACTTTTTTTACTTCTTCCCCATTCAAGTGGTAACTCAACCTCATGCCTTGTAAATCTTCTAAAAATTTCATAAAATTAACTTTCGGATGGGGGATTCCTTCAGTAGCTTTTCGGATATCTTCCGGTGTCCATGGTCTATATACTAAGAGTGTTGGGTTTTGCCCTTCCTGTCCTGCCTGAGGATTTGGAACTTCTATAAGTGGGCATATTTCTTCTTCACTCTCATCCTGTAGGTTTCTCTCTATTTGATATGATTCTGTGTCCCTATGTGTTTTCCGTGTTCGGGACCTAGTTTCAATAGGATCTCTAACAAATGGTTGTGGTCTTGCTGAAACTTCAGGATAACGCGGAGGCGGACCAGCTTGTCCACTCGCTTTATATCCTGAAAAGGGTAAGGGAGGGGGCAAGGGAGGAGGAGGAGGAGCTGTTGCTACTACCAAGTTATTATCTTCTTTGTCTAAAAATAATGTTTTTGAATTTTTCAGCTTCTGTTCTCTACGATTTGCTTCCTCAATCCACCTGTGTGCCTGAGGAATGCCTAATTGGCGTTGATTTTTTGCCTGACCTCCTGCATCAGATTTAAGCTGCTTAAGGAGTTTAACTAGTGAAGTTTTATCTAGTTTACCATTAAATTCATATTTGTTAACCCATTTCGTATAATACCTAACATTATCAGAGCGTTGTGATTGCATATATTTTGCGTCTTCAGTTAGGGGCGGATCTCGCGATGTTTTAGTGCACTGATTTCCCATGGCAAAGAAAATGTTACGTAACCCTTTTTTATCACATGATATCAAATTCTCAGTTCCTGTTCACAGTTTATCTAGAATAACTGCCTACCTTATTCTGTTACCCTGATCTATGACCAAATATACAGTACCTTCTTTTGTCCCTCATCTGCAAAAACAAATCTTGACAACAATATACTGTAACCTAGTCCCTGATCTAAAACAGAAAAAAAGGTAAATTCTTCCTACCTGATCCTCCGGTATTGAATCGTCCAATATCCGCTCTTCAGCCACAGATCAGAAAGTGGCCAGCCTCTTTAAACGACAATTCAGTCGGAGGTCTTTTCACCCAAGAAGAACCATTTCGGTAACTTCTCCTGCACAGTATTCGACCACCGAGAGACACTGATCTGCAGCTGTCCGAGGGAATTCCTGCTAAGAAGGACCAAACTGTTAAATAAAATCAAGAATTCAGTACACAGGAGGTTCAGATTCAAAAGTTTACTAGTGTACACCAGGAGGCAAAAAACGCACAAGTACAGAATTTTGTCTAACATGAAACAGGAAGCACACAATTTTATATAGGTTTAACATTCAAGCTGTGCCCACCTTACTGATGTGGTATGTCACAGGGCATCTACATCACTTTAGCTTACAGTCCTCTATTCATAAAAACTGCTGATGCTGTATATTTTAAAAAAGTTTTCCTCTGGTAACAATACGGCCTTGCTATCCACCTGGTCAGACATAATGTCTTTCTGTAAAGTTACTTTTTCAAGGTTTCATATCAGTTCGAATACAATAGCAGATTCAGTCTTTTAATACACATCTTTGTTCTCTGTTAGACTTTCCCACCAGCTGCATGCTATCTCAGTAATACATATACAAGGCCAAATCATCCCAGCAGGAAAGAGCAGAAGATTTCATTATTTCACACATTTAATTTCCTGACCCAGCAGATAATCACTTGTGAAAAGCATAAACATTAAAACTTGCTAAGCTAACATCTGCCAGGGTCGAAGGTCAGCTTGCTTCAAGCCACACAGCAGTTTCAAAACTACTTACATTTAAACATGAATTAATCCTCTCTACTATATGATTAATAGAATAAAATGCATTATATACTACTTTGCTTTTAAACTAGCATTTCTCATATATTCAAATACACATTTTTCTAACATTTAACTTCTGTAATAACTTGAGGTAGGGAGTGGCATGCACACTAACTTATTTGTCCGCAATAAGTAGGTCCCCCCTTTCATCTCCTACTACATGTTTTGTCCTATCTGCTATTTCTTGTCTGATTCTTTTGTTCCATAAATGTTTTAGTTAACCTACTTTTCTGATAATTTAAGGGTAACAGTCTGAAACCAATAACTCAAGGTTTGTTTTAAATGACTAAAGTTGTTAACCCATAGTACTATTTAATATCAAGTAAAATTGTGGCATTTTTTTAACTTATTTCACTACACTGGCACCGACCTGTACCATTTTACATTAACTGATATTTTTTTTTTGCTGCTTCTGGTTATGCTGCTTTTTGTGGTTCAGCCCACTCCTTTCATCCTCACTTCACTTGTGCTCACTCCACTCTCCTACCTTAAACCCATTTCCCACCCATTCCTACATAACCTAGATTTGTACTCTAACCACTTCCCCCCTCTACTTCCTGCTACATCATTCCAGTCAAATCCCTCACCTACCCACCTAAGCACAACCCCCTCTAACTACACACCCATACCAATTGAATTACACCTCAACACCTCACTCTACACTGCTTATTTCCCATAACACTATGTCCTCACTCTAAAGGACACCTCATAAGTAAGGGCATGTCATCCAGGAAAAAGGAGGTCATAACATCCTTGTATTCTACCCTTATAAGGCCCATTATTGTATACAATGCACCTTTTGGCATGTACCTCACAAAGCACATGCAGCAGCTGAAGGGACCACAGAGGTTCCTCACCAGGAGAATCCAGGACATCAAACATCTACCATATAGTAGGCTAAAAGCCATAGCCCTCTACTAAGTTTCACACAGACTCCTCAGAGGTGGCCTCTGTCTGGCATACAAGGCAATCATGGACTCCCACCTTGTTGAGAATGCTGCATATCCACAAGTAAAGATCCACTCGAGTAACCCACAAGCATGGCCTCAAGTCTGGTCTGTGACATCAACAGGACTTGTTAGCGGGACAGATTTGTGTCCCAGAGACTCCCTCATCTATGGAATAGACTCCCTCTCCACATCAAGTAGAGTACCTCTTTACCCCTTTTTAAGCACAACCTGGATAACTGGATGGGAAAGAGAAAATATACCCCTGGAATTCCACCCATGTCCCTGCTGGACAGGGGCCTTGGGTGCTGATTTGTCTAAACATGGTCTATACTCTTGGCTAGGCTTATAAGGGCCTCAGGGCCATCTGATTCACTAAACTTTCATACCCTAGTTAGTCTACTGCTACATAATACCCATTTGTTCAAATCCTTTCTCACCTCAGCTCCCATAACTAAGTATTCTCTCGTTAGTCTCTTTTTCCTAAATTATCTTCTACCTTCACACAATAGCTTACCAACTTCACTCTTCTTATCATCTATCCAACTTCCTCCACTCACACTCTCTCAACCCCCTCAGCATGCTGCACATCTTCCTCTCCATTCCTCTACTTCTTCTTCTGTCTCACCTATCCTCTTATTGTTCTAAATTATCACCCATAAACTATCCTCCTGCACTTACTCACCCACTCAGAGTTTTACAAACTCCCCACACATTCTTAATAACTCCTTCTCTATTTTAATCATTTGAACTCACTCATACTCAAGATAAAATTAGTCCTCTACCCCTGTCACCCTCTAAAACTAGGCCTAAATACCACACTTGCACTAAAATTCTTAATTTTGTACATATCACCAAAATTTTATTCTTATCTGGAGATATTCATCCAAGCCAGGCCCTCTCTCTGGTCCCTCCCATGACTCCCTCTCCCCAGCTCCACGTTCCTCACACCTCATTCCACCTCTAAGTTCTTAACCTTGCACTCTTTGAATATACACAGCATTCTTAACAAAGCCATTGAATTCCCTCATGGATAGCTCACTACTCCTGATGTAATACCCTCATTGAAACTTGGCTCAAACCCTATAACTCTACCAATGAAATCCTACCCCCCTGAGATACAATATCTTCTGCTTAGACAGGGTACACAAAAAAGGAGGAGGTGTAGCCACAATTTATCTGACCAACTTAACGTGTTGCCTCTGTCCACTGCACTCCCAAACTTTCACCCTGTAGAACTCTTAAACTTTCACCCTGTAGAACTCTTAACAGCAAATTAAAAACTAAATAATCATGAAATAAAATTACAACTGCTGCTTTATATATTCCCCCAGGCAATAATATCCCCATTCTTAAACATGTTCTCTCTTGGATCACTCACTCCATATCTAATGAAACTGTAATACTAGGTATGTCAACATAGCTTGGTAAACCCTAACAACGGATTCCCCTAGCTCTAGCATAAATCTTCATGGCTTCACACAGGTAAACACAACCCCTAGCCACTTTAGCAAGCCAACTAATTTTAGCTCTATCCTGGAATGGATCTTTGTATTCAATCCAAACCTATACCGCAACCTCAAAAGTACTACCAAATTCCATAAGTGACCACTCTCCCACGTGCATTCAAAGATACTCCCCTCAACACATTAAACTTCACAAATACAAGGATTGTCATACACTTCCTCTCCTCCATAAACGGGTCCTGTCTTTTACAATTGCCCCTTGATGGCTCCGTACACAAATTCAACAATATTTTTCTAGAAATTCCAAACTCCTTTGTTCCCTTTAGGAAAATCAGAGTAAATGATCTCTGCACTGTGGCTTTCTCAGACAATTTGCTGCCTACTGCTAAAGAGGGACAATGCCTAGAAAAACTGGATAAAATCTAAACCCCTATACACCACCAAACCTATAAAGAACTCTGAAAGATTACTAAAAAAATGTTAATAATGATAAGAAAAATGTCGACCTAAAGTCACAAACAAGCCATCACAGCAAACCTACAAAATTTTGGAACACAGGTAACCTAAGTATACCTAACCCTTGTCTAAACAACTCTCCGCCTGAAACTGCTAACATTCTCAATTCACATTTCATTTACTCTATCAGCAAATTAACCAAGAATCGTTTCACCTCAACCTCACTAATTCACCCACCCTCAAGATACAAAACCTCCTTCTCACTGAAACCTGTTTCTACTGCTTACATAAAATCTCTACTTAGCAAACTAAAGCCTTGCTCTACCTTGGCTAATAATCTACTACTTTACTTCCTTAAGCTTGCTGCTAGCTCAATTGCCTACCCTAATTCCATCCTAATTAATCAATGTATCCAAGAATCTCCTGTCCCCACTATTTGGAAACAATTCTACACTATACCGATCCATGATGGAGGACACTCCACTGATCTCTCTAACTAGAAGCCCATTGCTATCCTCAATTTCCCTCTCTAAAACACTTGAAAAATGCAGCTCCTTGACTATCTTCTTCAGTAAAATCTACTCACTCCCACCCAACACAGCTTCCATCCAAACCATAGCACAACTAATGCTGTAATTTCCTTCACTCAAATTATCTCTGAAGCCAGAGACAATAACAAACTAATTTACTGTCTATTTTAGACCTCTCCAAACCCTTTGAGACCATCTGTCATCCCATGCTCCTTTCCAAGCTGTCTCATCTTAATCTCTCTAATACTACTCTTCAATGGTTCTCAAACTACCTCACCAACAAACAGCAATCTGCCAAATGGCTCTCTTCCTTATCACACTTTCTCCCTGTTAATACAGAAGTGCCACAAGGTTCCATTCTTGGACCACTACTATTTAACATTTTCACAAACTGTCTTCACACTTCCTGCTCTCTCTCCTCTATTATACAACATGCACATGATTCTATCTGACCTCTACACTTTAACCCAAAACTCTTTTACCTTTGTCGAAAACGGTTAATAGATAATCAAATTATACTCAATCCTAAAAAAAATACTACTCTTACTTTGCCCAAAATTTCTTTCTCATCTGAAATTTTCATTTACTATCACATCACTTGACAATGCTGTCATTATTGTGAAAGCACATACAAATCTCCTGGGCACAATCATTGATGATCAACTTAACTTTGACCTGCATGTCCAGAACTGCATAAAGAAGACACACCAAAAACTGGTCTTGCTTATAGAAACAAAAAATTCCAAACCAGGGACTCTAGACTCTGTCTTGCCTATGCCTACTTTCCTCCCAGCCTTTTTAATGCCTCTCTGATCTTAACCAACTTACAAACCTCTCTAAAGGCCAAGTTTGAAATCAAGTACAATAAAATCACTAGATTTGTTAGACACCAACCTGATAACTCTCACCACTTCCATTCTCTCAAATTTCTAAACTGGCTTGAATTTCCCCACAAGTACCTACTACCTCAACTACTCCTTATTCACACCGTTCTATAGAACCCTTCCTCCTGCCCCGCCATCTCCTTCCTCATCTCCTTGTATATACCCAATTGCTCTCTACACAGCTCTGGCCAGTTCCTCTAAGAAATCTATAAGCCCAAAATAACAACTGGCCATCATTTATATAGTTACTCTTTGTCTTAGCTTGGAATAAAGTTCCACTGAGCATCAGAACCGTACCCAATACTCACAACTTCAAAACAATCTTTAAAAGAAACACTGCTAAACTCTTAGATCTGTACCTGCCCAAGCCCTTCCTGACTCTCTTGTCTGATTTTCACTCCACCTTCCCATGTCCATACTACTCTGTTTATGAACTAGCCTCATGTACTCTCTTGTGTTGTATTTCTTTTCTCCTCCTGCTTATTAATTCTAAAACCTGCTGACATTCCCTACTCTTCATCCTCAGTTTTACATGTTAATATAGTAATCTACTTTGATTTTTACTTTCATATACCCAACTGCCTTCTGATTTACTTAATTTTGCAAGATATTTCTAATTGTATTACTTACACTGCTTACCTCTGTATTTGAGTTTGCCATGTACATAAAGCCTATTGTACTTACTATTTGTACTTCCGTGGTGGTGCAGCAAGAGGTTCTCCCATTCGATTCTCAGATTCTCGGCTTGGATTGGGAGTGCCTTCTGTGTGGAGTCTGCATGTCCACCCCACTGTCAAGTGGGCATTCGAAAGACATGTGTTGAATGGGCGTGCCTTCGTTGAAGGTTGGGCATCAGGCTGGCAACTCAACACCATAAAAACTAACTGCCAATCATTAGCAGACCGGAGTTCCACTGTGGTGACCCCTAACCAAGAAAAGACAAAAGACTAACATTTAAAGATTTTTGTACTTATTATTATTATTATTATATCCTGATACAACTGCTCTGTATTAGAGCTTTCCTCCCTGGGCCTCTGCTGAAAATGGGCTCAATTGGATATACCCTATTAAAAAATGTCAACATAAAAATAAATAAATAAATAAATAAAGAGAATAACATTATAGCAGAAAAATGTGCCATGCCATAACACTAATTCATTATAAAATAACTTCCTACAACTGCTAATAAAATGACATTTGTTTCAATATAGCTCAATTTCCAAGAAATAACACATGTAACTTCTAAAAATAAAAATCTTCATTTACTTAACTATCAGGAAAAAATGAAAGCATGCCACAAAGTTCTTCATACAATATTAATTACAAGTAAGAAAACAGTTCATATGCTTCTATTAAAAAAGGAACTTATGAGCAAACTCCAACTAAGTCATTTAGTTAAAACATCACTTTTTTAAAAGGCCAGTAAGCATCTTTGAAAGCTTATTCTCTGTAGACACAATATCTTGTACTCCATCTCTTAAAAATAGACCATCATCCATTTCACTTTCCAAATCCACATGACCCAGATTAGGATGCACTTATTTCTCAAAACCATGGAATCCTTTTCAACCCCTTATTGCATAATAGACATCTGCATTTTCTGTAAACTGAATAGCCAAATTTCTTTCCTCTTCTTGCTCCAGTGAACTCCTAGATGGCAATTCAGTCCCACACATCTCTTCTTTTTTTTGATGAAACTCCACAATCCTGAAAGAGCTTAATCTCTTGGCCCTGATGTCATCCTCATCTTGTCCTCTTCCGACTGAAAGTACAGTCCATCTGTTGGTTTGATGACATTGCATTACATTGCAGATGTACCTTCTTCATTGATTTCTCCTCTTCAGCATTTTCTGTGTTTAACACCAATTTTTTTCAGATAGACTGTAACAGCTCTACCAAGTCTTCAGGAAGTCCATCAGTACCAGCAAGGTGCAGAATCACTGTCTCTGCCTATCCACCATCTTTATGAGCTCAACTGGATAAGCAAGTCAGGAAATTACATGTTTCTGCTTTAATATCCTCTGAACTTGGGTGAAAACAGCTCTCTTTAAATAAGTTCCCAAAGAACAGTCCTGATATATTCATACCAGTACATTGATCACTATAACAACTTGCAGAAGATAGACATGATTCAACAGTCACTCCTTAGTTGAACTGGGCATGAGGTATTACCAGGATACTTCCCCACTCCGTGGATCTGATCAATGTCCCAAGCCATACTCACTGGAGAATTAACTGCAGTCAATAATGCATGATCAAAATAAGACATCAAGGTGTATTGGCATTATGTTCAGGTATAGGTTCATAGGTAGGTTCATAGGTAAGTACTAGGCTATTGGCCCTGGGGCCTATACAAGCCCAGCCAAAAAGGTACGTTGGCTTTTGCCACCCAAGAAAATTATTTTCCTGTGCCACTGTCGAGCAGAGCCTCAGAGGTGATCCCCAGGGTGAATTTTCTATTTCCCATCCAATCATCAAGATTTTTCTTGAAGAGTGCTAATGAGGAGCTTTGTTTGATATAGATAGGTAGTTTATTCCAGAGTATGGGAAGTCTCCGGGACAGGAATCTATCCCTCTGGCATGTTCTGTTTATTGTGGTGACAAGGTTTAGGTCCCTAGAGCGTGTAGCTTGGAGGGATTGGGATTTATTTAAGTGGAGCATGTCCAACAGTTCTGGTTTTGACATAGCTTTGTATGTTAGGCAGAGATCACCTTTGAGTAGGTGATATGCGACGGAGTAAAGCTGGAGCTTTTTGAGACAGTCTGCATAGGGCATCTGTTTGTGGCCAGTGATCCTCTTTGTGAGGTATTTCTGCACCCTTTCCAGTTGTTATAGATGTCTTGTGAGGTACATACGAAAAGGGGCGTTGTACTCTATAATGCGTCTAATGAATGATGAGTAGAGGGGAACAATGACCTCTATTTTCTGCATGAGAAACCTTTTGTGATGAGGTGTGCCATGTAGAAGGATTTCCTGACTACTGTGGCAATGTGATTATCAAAAGAGAGACTACTGTCCACCTGTGTCCCAAGGTCTCTTATCACACTTTCGGTATTAAGTATACTACTGCCTATGCTGTAGTTCATGGGTACAGAGTTTTTACCAAAGGGGATGACAATGTACTTTTTGGCATTGAGCTTGAGGTCATGGCTATGACACCAGGCATCTGTCTCAGTGAGGGCCTTTTGTAGGATGTCCACATCATTAGGAGTTTTGATTATGGCTCCTAGTTTGCAGTCATCTGCGAACTTCATTAGCCAAAGACCTTCTGTGTTAGCCTGTACTTCTGAGAAGTAGATACCAAACAGGAGAGGACCCAGGACTGAACCCTGTGGTACACCGCTTGTCACTGATCTGAAGTTGGATTTGGAGTCTGCTACTTTCACAGTGTGGGTTCTGTCAGTGAGCCAGTTGGCAACCCATCTTGTGACATATGGATTTATACCTAGTTTAGTGGGTTTATCCATAATTCTAGAGTGGGGGATGGTGTCAAAAGCCTTGGCAAGATCTCGATAGGCTGTGTGAACCACCTTACCCTTGTCTACAGCTTTGGTGACTGCTTCAAAGAAGTCTATCAGGTTTAGGAGACATGATCTGCCTTTTACAAACCCGAACTGGGTGGGGTCCAGAGTTTGGAGATTACCAATGTCTTTGTTTATAAGTTCCATGATGATACGTTCCATGGCCTTGCAGACCAGGCTCATCAGGCTAATGGGGTGGTAGCTCCCGGGGTCTGTGTTGGCTCCCCCTTGTGGAGTGGGATAACTGTCGCTGTGTGCCATTCAGCAGGCACAAATCCTGAGGTGAGGCTATGATTGAACATGGTACTTAGGTGGGGTGCCAGTTCATTCTGTAGTTCATGTAGAATGCAGCCTGGGATGTTG
Source organism: Protopterus annectens (assembly GCF_019279795.1). Taxonomy (NCBI): domain Eukaryota; kingdom Metazoa; phylum Chordata; order Ceratodontiformes; family Protopteridae; genus Protopterus; species Protopterus annectens. Next base: position 488,220,298 of record NC_056725.1, on the reverse strand, counting down.
ACTGGTCCCATGGATGCTGTGTTCTTGGCTTTGGAGAGTGTGGCTTTTACCTGTGCAGCTGTGATTACAGGAACTTTGCATTCTTCCAGTATAGAGATGGGCTCTTTAGGGGGTGAGAGGGGGGTAAAGTTAGCACTGAACCTATCTGCCAGGATGTTGGCAATATCAGTTGGGTCTGTATATTTAGTGCCATTGTGTTGTAACTCAGAGCAGATCTGAGTGTTGCCATTGAGATTTCTGACACAGCTATAGAATGCTTTGTGGTTGTCTTTAGAATCAGTGGCGATTTTGTTTACGTAACTAGCTTTGGAGGATTTTATCAGGGATCGCAGTTTCTTACTGAGGCTGACCAGGGAGCTCCTCCACTCATGGGATTTTACTCTCTTTTGCAACAGTTTCTTCCTTCTGTTGTACAGTTTGTTTATGGCAGGAGACCACGTCTCTTGCAGTTTTCTAAATCTGCCACCTTATTTTGATAAATGGATAAATGATCTTCCAACCAGCTGAGCTTGAATGATTTCTGTTTCATGCTGCAAGGATTCTTTTAACTAATACGTGTTGTCCTACAGACACAAAATACTCTCATGCTGGGAAGAAATCCAATCTTACAAGCCTTTCATTTCTAGCATAACAGTCTGCATCATTTCTATGATACATGTGAGCATGTGTTAATCATACTCCATAATACTGCTATCTTTTTAATCCTGATTTTCCATTATTGCAGATATATATATATATATATATATATATATATATATATATATATATACACATATCAAAAACGGAATACTAACCATGTAGGGAAAACTACACAGTCACTTATGGAAACAAAGCACAGAAAATTTCAAGTCACCATGTCAGCTGATAACCAAACCTCCCCCACCTCAGCACAGACAAATGTTGACATGGGAGGTGTTGATTCAAAAGGGGGAGTTGCCACAATGGAGGAAAACAGACAGACAGAAGGTGGACAACTGGCAATGGAGAAGACTGGACAAGAAGCATCAGAGGGTATGACACACAAGAAAAGGGAATACCATGATGGGAGATTCAATTGGATGAGGATCACATGCCAAGCCATCCCAACAGGTAATTTACCCATAAGTCAGTCACCTCCATAGCAGACATGATTGGTGGATTCAACCACTTGTGCCCCAATTGTTGGGGCCAAGTAGGTATGTGACTTTGCCAGTCACATAAGGGTACACACTGGGGTGCCAGTGTGGATCCCAAGCCAGCATCACAACTCTCACTGAGTGACACAAGGTGACTTCTCTGTCTCGTTCTGCAGTACAGAGCTTATGACTATCCACTGGATAAGCAGCAACATAGGTCATGAAAAACCCCTTCAGGTCACTTCCACATCGGATAACTGTTGTCACCCTGAAGGAATGCTGTTCATGGCTCATAGTACATAAAAATGACCTGCAATAGAGAGCAGGAAAACAGCAAAGAAAAAGTAGTAAAAAAGAAGTAGATAGCAGAGAGTAAGTGAACAGTACAATAAATAGCAGTGGTCAGTGTGATGTGGTACACTTTCTTGTTTAAGGCCCTGGAATGAAAATAAAAATAGACATCAGGGCAATGGTTAAGTAAATTTCTGAGGACACCTATGATAAGACAGAGGAGGACACCAGGGTATATGCCTGATGGTGCCCTAGTCACTACTGCGTAGCACTCTGGCACACCTTATGAGCAGTAATCCACGTGTGTACAATGGACAACAAGGCAAGGAAGAAATAATGAAACTCTACAAATAAAATCCCTAATGCTGTGGAAAACAAGTGTATGTGGAGTTGTCCTATACAGTCTGGCAAATTTAGAGATGTGTGGCACCATTCTGTACAGTGTCACTTATAAAATGCCAAGCAATAACAACATGAATTGGCAACGGAAAAGTAATTACTGCTATAGTAGTCCATCTGCAGAATAAGCCTCACTGTAATAAGCTTTATTACAATTGTCACATCCATACAATTCTAGAAATAAATTCCACAGTGAAGGAGTGAAAGGTAGTGGCACAGGTAAAAAATGTATTGTGAAGTGACAGTCTAACAAGGGTAAAGAGCACCTGTGCAAGGCCAATCGCATACTTATGAACACTGAAAAATAAAATGCTTAACTACTACAAAGGAGAAAAACTTTCCAATTGCATTGATAGACCCAGGATAATTATAGTTGGTGTACAGGTGGTAATGTCAGGAATAATTGGCACAGTTACAGCTGGAACAAAAGAAAAGTAAAATTCTGAGAGATGTTAAAGACTTTAAGAACAATCATGTCTTTACTTGTCCCAGGCCTAATGGCAATGAGAATGGCGTGAGCAGGCTTAGTAATGTGAACAATGTTAATGATGCTAATAACTTGAACCATGCTGTAGAACGTAGATCCAATGTAATAGGTTTGGATAATGACACAAATGATTCGAATGGGATGACTGTAGTTGATGCTATTAATAGTGTTGCTGTGACTACTGCTATTACTAGTTCGTCTATGTCAGGTAATATTGAGAAATCAGATAGCCATGTAGGATTAACCAACACTGTAAGACATTCTGATGTGGTGTCAAGTAGAGTAGGAAATGTGATTGCGGAACCAGTGGTTAGGAGGAAGACACTAATACATGATGCTCCTTCCGCTAACTCTAACCAGCAGTCTCCTCATGTCCCTTTCCCCATAGCGCAGCAACAACGCCTGGGGAGACAGAGATCGATAAGCAGGGGCAGACACAAGAGGAAAGGGTCAGGCAACGAACAACAAGGACCCACATTGAAGAAAATGTGGGAGAGAACAGGGACACTTTGATAGTTAATATTTCTCACAGGGTCTTAAATGAATATGAGGAACAAGTACTTAACAAGGGTCTGAGCTTTATTCCGACTAGTAACGGTGATTTGGTTGACTCTATTATAGATGTTAAGTTATTTGTTAGGAACCTGCAGCTTAAGTTGGATTTTGGAATGAATAATAAGAAGGAACTGGGGGACAGGTTTCGTCCAAATAGCTTATATACACCTCAGTTACATCCATTATTGGATACTTTTTGTAGACTTGTTGAGAAGGACATATACACCTACTATGAGAAAGGAAGGAAGCCTAAATATGTAAGTAATTTGAGTTTTCCTCAGAGACAAGCACTGAATTCACTCAGAACAGACCCCAGTATTACCATTAGACCAGCAGACAAGGGAGGACCCATAGTAGTGATGGATACCAATAGATATGTTGATAGTATGGGTGAACTTTTGAATGATGATATACATTATGTGGTAATTAATATGGAGGTAGTAACAGATAAGGTGTTCAGAGTGTATAATATGTTGGACGATCTATTGTTAACCAAAGATGTTTCTATGGATTTATACAATTATTTGAAAGTATCTAATCCACGTTTACCCATCATACAGGGCCTCCCGAAAGTACACAAGTCACTGCAGAAACCACCTATGAGACCCATTGTTGCAGCACAGGGATGGCTCACGGAACCTATGTCTGTTTATGTTGAGCATTTTACCCGACCTTTGGTGGATAGTGTTTCACATATTCTAAGAGATAGTAAACAGTTCCTTTTGGAACTCTATGGATATATGAAAGATTTGGATGTTACTAGAGATTATATTTTGGTCACCCTAGATGTAGTTAGTCTCTTTACGGTGATTCCGAATGATATAGGAGTTTTATATTTACAGCGATTTTTACGTTCTAGATCAATCTATTCGGATGGTAAGATAGATTTGATATGTTTATTTATGGAGACTATACTTTGTAATAATGTGTTTATGTTTGGTGATTCAATATATTTGCAGAATGATGGCGTGGCTATGGGCACACCTTGTGCCAATAGCTACGCCAACATTGTTATGGCCTATTGGGAGGACAGTTTCCTCTTTGAATCCAGTTTCTTTAAGGAAAAGGTTGGTTTTTATAAGAGATTTGTGGACGACCTCTTTCTCATCTGGTTGGGTGACCCCAATAGTTTGATGATGTTTGTGGAGGAGATTAATAATTCTACTGATTTTTTAAAATTTACACTTAACTATTCTAGTGAATCTATTTCTTTCCTCGATGTAAATATCACCAAGCTTTCATGTGGGTTATTGAATACATCAATACATCGCAAACTATGTTATAGGAATAGCTTATTACACCGGGATAGTATGCACCCTAGATACGTGTTTAACAATGTCATGAAAGGACAGCTCATGAGAGCCTCCAGGTTAAATCCTAGTGATGTTGGTTATCTAGATGAGATAGCTAAATTGAAATCAATGTTCCTTAAGAGAGGATATAGTGAGGCTGTGTTTGATAGAATGACCTTAGAAGTGGATGATCTTAGACCCACATTAGCTAGACCTTATTTTGCGGAGGCTTTTGAGAGGGGTGATGCAGGTCCAGTGGAAATACAACAGCTACCTAGAGCACCTATGTTTTATACCAAAGATGCAACTTCCATCAGAGGTTTTTTGACGAAACATTGGGAAATACTTAGGTTAGACCATGGTATTGGTGAACTAGTAGGTCCTGAACCAAAGATAGCTTATAAGAACAAACCCAACTTGAAGAGTATGTTGTGCTACAAGACATTGTCCCATGATGGTATTAAACATTGTGATTATGTATATAATACTGAACCATGTGGGAGGTGCAATCAATGTGGTTTAGTTGACACCAGGACCACTTTTTTAAATCCCAACAATAATTTTGAGTATAAGTTTAGCACCGGGACAAATTGTATGAGTAAAAACGTAGTTTATTTAGCTAGGTGTCAAGCCTGCCTATCGTTCTATATAGGGAAGACGAATAGGTCACTAAGAGAGAGAATTAGGGAACACCTCTATCATATTAGAATAGGTAGTGACAACAATGCCCTAGCTAAACATATCAAGCTCTCAGGTCCTGAACATTCTTTTACATTCTGTGTGATACAAGAGGTTCTTGAGAACATGAGAGGGGGTGATTTGGTGAACTACACCCTAGAGTGTGAGATGAGGTGGATTGTGAGGTGCAAAGCTGATCATCCGCCTGGACTTAATGAGAGGGTTAATCTGAGACCCATACTTAGGAAGAAGAGATGTTATAGGCCTAAACATTGATATATTTTATTACTTCCATTTCTATATTTTTTACTGTTTTGCTATTCTATATATTTCATGACACACTTTGCAGTTATATATTTATATATTCTATGTTTTTGCACAGTGTTTTACAACCACACTATGATGTGACATTACTGGTTGTTTTTACAAGTTTTATCATATTTTTATTGCATTGTATTTTTATTGCATTGTATATTGTGTAAGCACATATTTATTTATATATTTTATGTGCACAGTTTTGTTTTAGTAAGTGTTTAGATGCAATGTGTTATTTAGACTGTTTGAACGACGTTGATGAGTTCATTTGTCTAATATTTCGACCAATGGGCTGTTGTCTATGACTATTTAAGGTTTCAATTGTGATGGAGTTAATTGTACGTCTGAAGAAGCCATAGGATGAAAGCGCTTACGTTTTCTAATAAACAGCTGTGTTTCATGGACCTTGGTGTCATGCTTTGAAGGAGTTTTACCAGGAGAATATTGATTCATTCTATTTGGACTTTACAATTTGCTCAGATTGAACTGGTTTGGACTGCCATAGGACCTTGCGCATGTTATTGTGGTTTATACAATTACAGTTTCATTTAAAATCATATACCAGTCCTACAAGCAGTGAAGAAATATGCAGTGGTTAGTTTTTAGACAGATATGCAAAACTGGGAAGTGCTGTGGTAAGCAGCTGTAGCTGAGAATTGCAGGCTTGGAAACAATACAGAAAACTTACCGCAATGCACAAAGAGTCAAGCCTGCATTATCTGGCAGGCAAGTCAGTTTTTTTATCTTTTTTCTGAGCTGCAGAACACACAAGCATGCAGATACAAACACACAGCATAACAGACAATATCGTAGCCTATAGCTGTACCTTTAGGCCTACTGTCACATGACATATACATTTCTCCTTACTGTAATACTCTGATTGTCTTTCTGTAGCTTTTTCTCCCATTGAAAGGTAAAGTCTGACATATTGTCTGATCAATATACTTACACTAGTACTGCCCACCAGAGTGGGTGAGATCCATGTGTTATTCACCATCCTGGCAATCAAGTACCAAGCTTCAACTTTGTACAGAAGACCTGCATAGCTTTCCCTATACTGTATGTGCAACAGATGAAGAGGCCTTTTACCATGCTCAGATTCTGTAGAAGTCATATTTACTTGCCAGTTCAAGTTCAGGAATAAAAACGGTAAAACATGTACAATGCAGTATGCCTTACACACCATAGGATGTGCATTGACAGACAGCACAGCAGCACAATGCCCACGTATGGTGGACTAATGCATTTGGTCAGTAGCATGGGCCAGTTTGACACCTGTATGGCCATGCTCTAGAGGAGCACACATCTGCATGACCTTCATGTCTCAACATGTCTGTGATGGTCAGTTGGGTGACACAATGTCCATACCCATTACTGAGCTGTAAATGTTCAGTAGCATGCAACCATGCCCAACTTAACTGGACACAGTACTTGTGCATGAGGCTCACTGGGCATATTGCTTAATTGGGCTTGTAATACATTATGCTGTTGGTACACTTCAGAGAAAACTGCATCATACTGTCCTGTTTTCCACCTAACTCATGTGTGCTGACTCCTAAACATAAGTCTGTCCCTGACCCTAACCAGCCTGGCACATTACCTTACCAAAAATGCTTTCCCTAAGAGTATTGCTATTCAGCCAATCTAGATCTGTTTGTGATGCTATAGTTTTAAAATCAAGTATGCAGACTTACAAAAACCCAGGATATTTGTAGTATGAAATTTTTAAATTCAGAAGTGCAGTATAAGGAAAAACACAATGTACTATACAATACTAAGGATGTTGGCAAGAAACTTTGAGTGTTCAAACACAGATAAAGAGATACGATTATTCATCCATTCAGGACTTAAAACTGTGAAAACTGCAACACCTCAGTCATCTCTTATATTAATAAAATTGTGGCTTTATCATGTTTTTAGCAATGTCAGTGATGAAGGCAAATGTAGTGGAAGCTGCAAGATAAACTGCAAAAGTAGAATAAACACTGAGAATAGTATGTCAAAGGATGAAAATCTGAGCACTTTTGCAATTTAATTTTTTTTATTTTTATTAATTTGTTAATTGAATACAGCCACTAGGCATGAGGACACTTTTTAAGACCTGACCTGGAATCAGTACCTCATTAAGTGGTTTGCTCATAGCACACAAATGAAATTTGGAGGAGTCAGACTAAGGATTGCAAGCTGACTCTCAGTGTCATCTCTTATCCTTAATCCCCCACATTAAACACAGACTACTGAAAGTAAGTATGTAAGGCAAAGCCACACATTTGAATGAAACAAATGAGAAATAGCAATTCAATCTTTAGATACTCTCAAGGTCATTTTCAACATAAAAGAATTAACTACGGAATTCATGCAACTAATTTACCTTAGAGATTCCACCATGGTTTGTTGAAAGATGACTAACTACTTAGTTAATAATACATTCAGTGATTTCATGAAGTAAAGAAAGCTATCTATCATACAAAACCATTCTACTATTGTGACAAGCAAAAGTCCTTTCTTTTCAAACCCATACAATTTTTGAGTAAAATTTACTAAGGTATTGGTTGCAACAGTAAAAATCCAAGCATAAATCTGCTCCAAAGCACTTGCCATTGAATTGTCCTTTGCCCCAATTCCATTATCTCCAAACAGCAGTAGTACTGGTACTACACAAACACCTGCATTTCACACTTTTATTTCAGACAACTCCTATAAAGGGAAAAATGAATTAACAGACTCTTTTTTAAGTAGGCATAAACCCTTGTAATGACAGCTTATACTGCTAGTTTATAGAATTATGCAAATACAGTATTACAACTGACACTTGTCTTATGTTTAACTTGTCCCAAACTGCATCAATATTTTCCTGATCTCTAGAAAATGCAACTATAAATTCCATGCCAAACAAGCAATTCTCTGATGCAACCTGCTAATTTTGATGCATCTATGAAAATTGTGAGAGAAACTTGACTGTCCATACAGCACTGATTACTTTTATGAATACAGCAACCTCTCTCTAAATAACCACATATTCACTGAAGGCTATAATACATTTATCATGCTGCCTTTCATTACAGCATCTATTCTCACAGCTAATATAATAAGCAGCTGTTGCTTACTGGAATACAATCTTTGACTTACTGATTGCACTCAATTAAAAAGAAAACCCTAATGCTCAAGAATCTCCAATATTATAGATTTGATGTATCATTTTGTTCACTTTCCAAAATCTACTTAAAATAGCTCTGTTTTCAGTTCAGATTAAGACACTTGTATTGCACTAGCAGTACCCAAAGACTTCATCATGACTTCCCTACTGTTCTGTCTTTTTACTAACAATGTTGCTTTCCTTATGGAAACTCCAGACAGCCTCATGTGTGCTGATGATGTCATCATTTTCATATCTATCCCAGAATTCAGCTCTATCCTACAAGAATTTGAAAAATACCTTAACAATAGGGCAGCTCCTACAAGGCAACTAACTCATTCTAACCTTTGCCAAAAACAAATGTGTATTCATTGGTAGCCTGTCCCATCATAAAATACCATGAAACTCTACCCCACCACTCCATATCAACTACTAAGCTACTGATTCCACTTCCATGTTTAAGAATCTTAGAGTCCCACTTTATCCATCAGAAATAATGATGCAAACATTAACGAGCTCAAAGCTATGATTAACAAAACAAGCAATATCTGAAGTTGAATATCTAGATTCTAGGTGCTTCACACCAGGAGCCTGAGCTGCTTTAGGAAGACATTTTCTTACTGCTACTGAACTTCAGTCTGCCCCACTTGGCCAACTCTTTCATGCAAAACCTGTCTAAATTACAAATGTTGTTCAATCATGTCTGTAAATTCAACTTTCTCATTGTACATCCTTATCTAAGACTCAATAGCTCACTCTCCTGACAAGAAAGCACTTTCTCCTCTACAGTCTGGTATCCTAATTCATCAATAAACATACCTGTGTATAACTTTCCAGATGTAATACTTTGTGTATTACTTATCTACTCTCATAAACAAGCAATGATTCTCTTCCATATGCCAACTAACTAATCGTCTCTTATCATACTTTATGTATACCAGACCCCAACTGTTCAGATATTGTATCTGCAAACACCTCATCATGGCCACCAACAGAAGAAATTAAGCATAATATCTGAGCACCTTGCATCTGCCTCCAACATAATCCAGTAGTCTATAAAAAAATAAAAAACTCTGACATTTACAAACAGATCCTGCTACTCAACCATTGGCCCTACTATTCTACATTGTTCTGGACTGTTAAAAACATTACAAATGAAGTACATTCTGTAAAGAATGACAACATTTCTACCCATAAATGCTGTCAACATTTAGCATATACCAAAATTGCTGATATATAACTTAGACTATCTTACCCATTTTTTGTATATCCATTATGACTTTCCAATTGATTTTTTAATTATAAATGCATACCTATCTATTATCATTATTTGTTAAAAGAATATGCCTTGTAGCTTTTTCAGCTTCACCTTTATTAAATGTCTTTTTCTAACTGATGAATGTGTCCATTGTCATTATAAATCAAATTAATACTTAACCTAGAACCTGAAAAACACTGACACTATAAAAATAGTTTGTGCTGAAGAGTCTGCCATTTACACATCTTCAGTAACCCATATGGTTCCAGATATATGAATATTTGTTTTTTTATTTCATTATCTGGCAGCTTGGTGCAGAGGTTTAAGTGTATGTGGTCCTAGACCTATACTCTGCAAAAATCCTAGGTTTGAATACATTTTCATACTGTATGAATCAAATCAAGTATTTTAACCATAAGTTGTTCTTGGGTCACCCCTATAAAGAGACTGGCCCTGGTATTCTTTCACAAGTGAGTAGACTTCATGCTAAGCCTACACGATTTGTGCACCTTTGCATGATGAGCAGCCGTGCTCATTGAAAATGCAAGTTGCTACAGAAGACACATTATCAGCACCTATTCATGGCTAGCACAAGTATTAGGGACCAGGAAAGGCTGCAGAGAAGCTCGAGCATGCAGTATAAACAAAAGGTGTTCTCTGCAGGCAAACCTAGTGGGTGAGCATGTGTGGACAGCATAATACAAGGCAAGGCCAACTTTAATGAAGGAATTAAGATGCATGGGAAAGTATATGTGGAAAGTGTACTTAGATGTAAGGATTAGTGCACAAACAAGAAGCATTTTAGTACGAGATAATCCTTCATATAGATCTACTAGAGGTAATCCTGCTCATTTTATTGACCTGTGCACATAAAGACAGAAATGCTGCCAAATGATGTGAGAAGGACACAAAGCAAAAGGGTAAGGAAGGAGACTAAATGTGATACATGTGTATCAGATGCTAATTTCAGAAAGAGTTTGAAAGGACAGTAGATACGTTAGTGTATATTTGCATATACTGCAGTTATTGCATATCAGATGTGTATACAGAAAGTTATCTTGTAAATGACAGTGTGCTGTATTCTCAAGTTCATCATGTATAAACACAAATCAACAAACCCTACAGCTGCTATGTCATGCATTGCAAAAAGGGACTTTTCTGTTCTATTTAGTGACACTCGTAACCATAAGAAGGTTATTGTATGTCTAAATAGGTATCAACCAAGCATGTGTTATATACTAATGTAAATGATAAACATAGGAATAATTACATAAAACCTAAATGTGTGGTTGCCACTATACATGTTTTCTGGCATGATCATTAATATTTGTGTTACTCACATGATTGTATTAACAATGTTCAGCTACACATGCTTGACAGGTATACTGAACTAGCCTGCCATTAGAACTTATATTGTGGGAGTGATTAATGGTCACAGATTACAACAGCGTGAGTAATGTTACTACATACATGTAGGCTAAAGAATTTTGAGGCTGGCATTGCCTTATGTGTATTCAGAAAACAATACTAACAGCTGTCATGTTAGTGTATAGACTTGTAACAATGTGGAAATATGGAGAAAATTCATGGACACCTTTGCAATGATTTCAATGATTGTACTAAGTGGTTAATAAGTATTAATATGTGCTGCATGTGTGTGTGTGTGTGTGTGTATATATATATATATATATATATATATATATATATATATATATGTGTGTATATATGTATATATATATATATATATATATATATATATATATATATAAATGTATGTAGAAAATTACTAAAGGACATACTGAGAGCATTGAGCAGGATATAAACAGAATAATGATCTGAAATACATAGTACTGTTTGATCAACTATAGCAAATATGACATACATGTGCTGATCCCAAGTAATTGCATACTGCTCTGACAGTTTATCTATCCTGTTATTCATGTAGATTGTATTACTGTGAGAGACATGCACCTGTTAAACTGTATGGTATTTTGATGACAATCACACTTGTAAAACAGGAGACAGACAACCAAGCATTCATGAGTGTTCATTTCTGAATGATTGTAATCAAACATCTGTTATGGGATTTTCACTTGTACTTTTGCTGACTGGGCAATGTGCAGTGTAAATACAACCAGATTACAAATATAAGCTTTTTTTTGAGTCTTTTGGCTTTTCCCTGTTAGGGGTCACCAGGGCAGATCACTAGTCCACTAATGATTGGCAGTGGATTTTTACAGTGTTGAGCTGCCAGCCCGGCGCCCAACCTTCAAGGAAGGAACACCCACACACACACACACACACACACACACACACACACACACACACACACACACACACACACACACACACACACCTACCTGCATGTCTTTAACGTTCACTCAGCCATGGGGAGGACATGCAGACTCTGCACAGAAGGCACTCCAGCTGAGAATCGAACCAGAGAACCTCTTGCTGTGAGGTAACAATGCTAACTTCTCTGCCACCATGGCCTATTTTTTCACAAATATAACAGTACACTGCTGAATATCACTGATAAAAATATGTGTGAAAAAGTTTCACAACATTGTATATCATTCCCAAGTGTAAGTATTGGAGTGCAGACATAATTTTACAGAATGAAGTTCTCAGACAGCATCTGCAAATTAAATTTATTACTTAATGACTCCAATGCTAAATGATTTACAGACATTCACAAATTTAGTGATGAGCACTACAAACATTGACATGCATACATGTGAGCATCCTTTGAAAATCTATGCATTTCATAATTACTGCTGTGAACAATAAAGTGTTTCCATCATGGATGAAGAAGGGGTAGGACAGTGGAAACATGATGTTGACATAAGGTGGACAGTGGTGGGTTAATAACATGCGCGGTATACACTTAAACCATACTGTTAAGAAGTGAAAATATTACCTAATTGTATGACATATGTCTGGATTCTACCCTTGGCAGTATAAAATTAAAGTGTATAAAAGAGGGATTATCTCCGCTCACCACATAGGAAGTCATGCTTTCTTAAGTTAAAACATTTGAAGAAACAGTGATAGCAGACTGAAGTAACATAAAATGTAGGCAACAGGCTTCATCATACTGATGAGAAATGTGTGTATTACAGCCAGCAGACTAACAAACTGGTTACAGCTTATGTCTTACGGCAGTGCTATCAGTCTGTATTTCTACAGTGCAGTGGCATTAACCATGCTTGTATGATGGGAACCATGTTAGTGCAGTCAAAATTAAAATCCCCAGCTTTTGCTATGAGATGTGAAATGCCACTTAACACCAGGCAGTATTGCTGTCCAATACCAAGTTCCAATCAAAATCTGAGGCCAAAATTAATGAAACTAAAACAAAGGCAATAACAGTAAATTATGTACCTGCACATGAATTGGTTCAGCAATATCCATGTTTATGGGGACATGATAAAATGAAATATTTAGGAAAATGGGATACAAATGACTCTGGTGTGGTAGCTAAGGATATGTGGGGAGAGACCAAACAAAAGATAATACAAAAACTGAGAAAAAGGAAGCTTTGTTTTATGGATATGGATAGTAAGATACAAGCAGTCATACATTGGTCAGGCATATTTTTATTAACTAGAGGAGAACTTGTGAGTAGCAATTAATAAAGAGCTGAAGGACATTGTCTGGGAGGGGAAGACAGCAAGAGTCAAGTGGGATAAACAGATTCTTCTAGTACAACAAGCTAGATTGGGATTACCCAATTTGAAGGGGTATTTCAGAGCTACACAGTTAAGGCTCCTATACATAGCACAAGCAGAAAACTATATTTCAAGGTGGAAAGGGAGGATGTTAAAACAGGGGCGAAGCTCAAGAAACATGGAGAGACTTGGATTTTGGATGTGTGCCTTTAAGAATAATAACAATAATCATACCGAATATTATATCCATCGCGTAGCAGAAAGTATTCTAAGAACTAAGTCAACATGGGGTTGGAGAAAGGAGATTCTGCCGATAGGGATAACTGCAATTAGGGATATAGACAACAGGCAAGAAGGGGCTGAAATTTATTGGAGAAAACTGGCAAGGAAACCAAGGTATTGGGAACAAATACAGTGGATATAAAATGTGTACACATTCCTGTTAAAATGCCAGGTTTTTGTGATATAAAAAACGAGACCACAATAATTAATTTCAAAACTTTTCCCACCTTTAATGTGACCTATAACCTATACAATTCAATTGAAAAACAAACAAATCTGTTAAGGGAAAAAGATGTAAAAAAAAAGTATAATAAGCTAGTTGCATAAGTGTGCACACCCTTAAACTAATACTTTGTTGAAGCACCTTTTGATTTAATTACAGCATTCAGTCTTCTTGGGTAGGACTCTGTCAGCATGGCACATCTTGACTTTGCAATATATGCCCACTCTTCCTTGGAAAAGCCCTCCACATCTGTCAGCTTGTGAGGGCATTTCTTGTGCACAGCCCTCTTCAGGTCATCCTACAGATTTTCTATTGGATTTAGGTCTGCGCTCTGGCTGGGCCATTCCAAAACTTAATTTTCTTCTGGTAAGCCATTCTTTTGTTGATTTGGATGCATGCTTAGGGTCATTGTCATGATGAAAGGTGAAATTCCTCTTCATCTTTAACTTTCTAGCAGACACCTGAAGGTTTTGGGCCAAAAGTGACTGGGATTTGGAGCTGTTCATAATTCCCTCCACCTTGACTAAAGTCCCAGTTTCAGCTGAAGAAAGGCAACCCCAAAGCATGATACTGCCACCACCATGCTTCACTGTGGGGATGGTGTTCTTTTGGTGATGTGAAGAGTTGTTTTTGTGCCAAACATACCTTTTGGCTTTGTGGCCAAAAGGTTCAACCTTGGTCTCATCAGACCATAACACATGTTCCCACATGCTTTTGGGAGATTTAATGTATTGTTTTGCAAATTTTAGCTGGCTGGGTCTGGATGTTTTTCTGTATAAGAAAAGGCTTCTGTCTTGCAACCCTACCCTATAGTCCAGATATGGAGAATACAGGAGATTGTTGTCACATGTAGTACACAACCAGGACCTACCTGAAATTCCTGCAGTTCCTTCAGAGTTGCTGTAGGTCTCTTGGCAGCCTCCTGGACCAGTTTTTGTCTTGTCTTTTCATCAGTTTTGGAGGGATGTCCAATTCTTTGCAATGTCACTGTTGTCCCATATTTTCTCCACTTTTTGATGACTGTCTTCACTGTGTTCCATGGTATATCCAATGCTGTGGAAATTTCTTTGTACCCTTCTCCTGACTGATACATTTCAACAATGAGATCCCTTTGATGGTTTGTAAGCTCTCTGCGAACCATGGCTTTTGATGTAGCAGGCAACTGAGTAAATTTCAGGAAAATCCTACTTGGACAGCTGAACTGTATTTGAGAGTCTCATTAGTTGATGGCAGGTGTATACCTAAGAAGTCTGAATGTTGTAATTAAATCAAAAGGTGCTTCAACAATGTATTAGTTTAAGGGTTTGCACACTTATGCAACCAGCTTATTGTACTTTTTTAAATTTTTTTATATCTTTTCCCTTAACAGATTTGTTTGTTTTTCAATTGATTTGTACAGGTTATAGGTCACATTAAAGGTGGGAAAAGTTTTGAAATGATTTATCGTGGTCTCGTTTTTTATAGAACAAAAACCTTGCATTTTAACAAGGGTATATACACTTTTTATATCCACTGTAACTAAAGAGGGAAATGTAGTAGAAAGGGAAGAGGCCAAGCATTTAGTTGGACTGCAGGTTAAAGATTGTCTTCCCTATCAAGGATTGATATCAGAGTATAAGCAAAGAGAAAGAAATGGGGGTGGGGCTTAAATGAAAGAGTTTTTTAGTAGAATGTAGAACAGAAGCTGCCATTAAAAAAGAATAATTAATAGAGTATAACAAAATTCCATGATAAGTAGAAGAATCAGAGAAGGTGAGAAAAGATTGGGAAGAGAGATTGGATAAAAGCAATTCACAAAGAAACAATGTGAGGATATATGTATGGCTCCCAAATATGCAACAAAATCTATTAGGTTTAAGATTTTTGCTTGGGAATCTTTACATAGATACCCCAAGTAGACTCCAGAGAATTTTTCCTCAGGAAGACAGCAAATGTTGGAGATGTTACAGGGAAGAAATAGATACTTGAGTACATATTTTCTGGGAGTGTGGTGGGTTGACAGACTTTAAGGATTCCTTGCAGGATGCACTGTCAAAGATGCTGGGTGGGCAGATTGGTGTGACAAGGGAGATGATTTTTCCAAGCTATGATACAGAATCAGAATTGCCTAGACATGGTAAGGCCTCACTGTGTTTACTTATGGTGGCTTCCTAAAAAGCAATTATTAGAAAATGGAAATCAAAATCTAAACCAACTTTATTAGAAGTAGTGAATATAGTAACAGAGATAAAACAACTGGAATTGAGATCTTTAGAAATGGGTAGAAGCAAACTATAAAGGAAAATATGGGAATTGTGGGAACAATGCATACAGGGGAGGAATGAGGTTTAAAAGAAGGCAGGGCATAAATGAGCTATATAATGTTAGACTGAAAATTATTGGGTAGATTATAAGTGATGTATAATGTTTGCAAATAGGAGTGTATCAATATGGTTTGTGACATAAAATGCTTGCAGCTAGGATTGTGTTGGTGTGGTTTGTTTTAATTTATATATATGTATGATTGCTTACGTTGTGACGGTTTAATAAAGATTGTTATTCTTTAAAAAAAGGGGCAGGAATTGAGTAATTTATGTAATGTTGCTTAGGTTATATGATGTATAGCAATATATGTGAAGTATAATGTTTGTTAATGTTAATTTGTTAATACAGTTTGATTACTTTTATATAAATGTAAACTTGCCTGTGTCACAAGTGATAATTTAATAAAGGTGTTTAAAAAAAAAGCTGAGGACACTAAATGGAGAAGACAATATTGGGAGATGGAGACATTTTGGTCATGTGCCATTTCTGCACATTTGTGTAGTGTTACTCTTAGGTTTGTCATCATAATTATTTTGTCATGATGTGTACAAGAAAGTGTTCATAACAGGGAGTAAGTAGGTAAATAAAGCAGCAGTATCATGGTGTGTTAATCTGATATGTAGCCAGCCATTACACTCAAAACAGTCATATAATTCACATTCAGTAACACTCACATACTTCTGGATTCGAACCTTCACTATATGTAATACACAATCTAAAGAGCTGAATATATGTGAATATATGAAGTCTTCACAAATTAAAAATTTGACAACGAAGTGAAGCAAAGGAGAATGAATGCATTAGTCTTCACTGCAGTCATGACAATTACAAAATTCCATCAGGTGATCAGCTTGTCTTTACACAGAGCAGTGACTCTCAGCACAGTAGAGTGAAGGACATCAGGCTAATACCTCTTTAGTACACGTCTGTACAAACCATCTTATATGACATACAGTTCTAATACATTTGTAACACAAGCACATGAATTATGTTGATATTCACAAATGACATATAATTATTTACAAAATTCCAGATAGCTGGGTTGGTACTATCTCCTTTTGTGACCCCCCCCCCCCCCGAAGACTCAAGCTAGTTTTTCATGTGACCCTTGAGAAACGCTGCTTGAGAGGTTGAGCCTATCTGTGAATACATTACCTCATTCCCTGTCTTGAGAGCCCATCTGTGTTGGCATTGCTAACCCCACTGCGTGCTTTACTGTCATATCATATGCCTGCAATCCTAGGCTTCACCATGGTAACTTGGGATTTTGCTGGCTGGCCTCCTGTAGCCATAGATCCCCCTCAGACTCCTCCTGCCTTGTATTGTAAATACGTAGCACCAGGGTCTCCCTATCATGGTAATTTTTCATCATGTTAACAAGGTACAGTTCGTGTCCCTACCTCCTGCCTAGCAGTTCTACCATGTAGTTAACATCAATGACCTTCCTTACTACTTTGAAGGGGCCCTCCCAAGCTGCCTGCAGCTTGTTGTGTCTGAGAGGAATGAGAACTATAACCTGCTGTCCCACAGCATACTCTCTAGCTCGAGCTTTCTGATTCTCATATCCTCAGGCAAAGTGCTAAGGGCTTGTTCCCTCACCAAAAGGTCTGCTAGCCCTTCAAAAGTGGTGACCTGACACGTAGTTTATATACCCTTTCAAACATATAAATAAAACTATCACAATTATCTCCCTCTGTAAATTGTGGAAGAAATGTACTGACCTTTATTGCATCTGGGGTTCAGTTACTCCTCTCCCCATTACCTCCATGACCCTGGTGAAGAGTCAGCATCTCCTTTTCATGTTGCCTCTTCCTCTCATTTTCTTCACTTCCAGATGTCACAGTTGCTCTGCTGATTATAATTCCATTTGTTTGCCCTGCCGCAGTCATTCTGTTGATTCTGGTTCTAACCGTTTGGCCTCCAGTTCAAGTCTCCTTAACTCCGGATGGAATTTTAAGTCCTCTATAGAAAGGTTGAACTGTCCTTTTTCTGAGAGTTGTACATCCACAAAGCCAGTCTGGCTGTCCTCTCCTGGTTGCTGGTCTATGATGCAGCTGTAACTAAGGCTGCAATCATCTCTGCTTTAGTCAGGTTGGCATGAAACAGTCCTTTGTCTTGGCACATCTCAGCCAACTGATTTCTTGTCAATTTGCCATACTCCTCTGCTGACATCCGTGCCTGCTCCCTCTCTCTCTCTCTCTGACTGACTAAGTTAATGAAAATAAAATGATTGTGATATGAAACTCTGAATGTTCACTGTGTGGCTGATTGAGAATACAAATACCTTCATTAGTGACCACTGTTTACAGGCTACAGGAATTCAATATCCACACTGCTGAATCCTAATATGTGGATATCTCACCACTGCCAACAAATATATGTGATTCCCCCACTGCTGGCCCAGTAATCAAGGTGCCTCAGTCCACACCACTAGTACCAGTGGGGGGCATACACTGGGAATATGGGAGGTACACACACACTATTTCTAGATGCAGTCCTCTGTATTAAGTACAATTCCCTTAAGAGTACACAGGGACCACTGTCAGTCCGGGGCTGGTTTCTCCCTTTTCTCCAGAACCCCAGTAAGACTCCCCACTGGCAGTTATAGAGTTAAGATCTCAGCTGAGTGGCCAAACTAAGAACTCCAGCACCAACTCTGTCCAACCGGTGCTTCATGTCCCTGCCCACATTCACTCTTTGATGTTTGATTTATACACACACACACACACACACACACACACACACACACACACACACACACACACACACACACACACACACACACACACACACACACACACACACACACACACACACACACACACACACACACACACACACACACACACACACACACACACACACACACACACACACACACGCACACACACACACACCTGGGAAAGGCTGGAACAGGTTTACTAGCTATGCCTCCTTCTACCCAGACTACAAGGTAGTTATCACTGCCACCAGCCAGCTCCTTATCAGCTACTTTAGGGCCCTTAACAAAGGGTGTCCAATCTTGCTGTGCAATGTCACCAAATAAATATGCAAATACTCGCAGAACATAAATATTTCCCTACACAGATCAGCCACAATGAAAGGTTAAAGTATATTTAATAATAAACAATAAAAGAACAAGAAAATACTCAGTATATGCTTACAGTTAAAAATAACAGGAAATATTTAAAACAACATTGCAGGACAGTCTCAAATAAAGAAAGAAAAACAACTAAGCTAGGCATTGCTGCTATATTCCTGACTGTATCTAAGAGAATCACTGTACCCTAATAACTTACTTCAGAGCAAGTAAGGCAGGTGTGGTGAGTGGAGCTTGATGATGTCAGGTCAAAGACAAATACAGAATACAGTCTCTCACTAAGAGACTTCCCAAATTAATATCTCAAATATTACTGCTGGGATAGCTTGCAGAATTACATCATTTCTTGTCATCTGACTTTATTCCAGGTGAAAACCTCCACTGATTCAGCTGGTAGCATTTAACATCTACCTGTGAAAATACATAGACAAGGGCTTTTCTTAGATCTAAGGCATATCCAGGAAGTCATAAAACAACAAAACACTTCCAAGACAATACAGAAAACTTCTAGTTTGTCTGTTACTGCACTGACACTGAAAGATAACATCATTTCATTATGTGGCCACAAGGTAATTTAATTTCAGCTATTTTTATGAAGTTAACCTTTTGTGTTCCAGTTTCCATTTTTAAACTATATACATCTAAACATTTACAATAGTCCAGGTATATTTATATTCTAATCCAATAGGGCATGCTGTGGTTACATCTCTAAACAGCACTTTGTAAAATACCTCTTCATCACACGTCTGTACAAACCATCTTATATGACATACAGTTCTAATACACTTGTAACACATGCACATGAAGCATGTTGATATTCACAAATTACATATAATTATTTACAAAATTCCAGATAGCTTTGCTGGCAGTATCTCCTTTCATGACAAGATAGTCAATGATACTAATGTAGTTGGAGGGCATGGGTTGGATTAGCAGAAGATAAGGCATTGTGCCAGTGACATGATTAAGAATGCTTAGCAGAGGCCAGTTGTACTTGACTGGAAAAAATGCCTACTGGTGGTATTCCTGCTACTTAACCACCACTAACAGGGACAGAGGAGCTCCACTCCAGTATCAAAGATCTGGAGAGCACATCACGAGGCTCAAAAAGAGTCACTGATGTTGGTGCTGAGGTGGAGGACAACCAAAGTGTGCCCACTACTGAACATCCAGGTATGCCATAAGAAGCCATTTGTTTTGTGTGTGTGTGTGTGTGTGTGTGTGTGTGTGTGTGTGTGTGTGTGTGTGTGTGTGTGTGTGTGTGTGTATCTCTTTGGTAAAGAAATGCCAACAAATAAATAATATTTCATATATATATATAGATAGATAGATAGATAGATAGATAGATGTGTGTGTGTGTGTGTGTGTGTGTGTGTGTGTGTGTGTATATATATTATATATAAAATAAATTTATACATATATACTATATATATATATATATATATATATATATACACACACACACACACACACACACACACACACACACACACACACACACACACACACACACACACACACACACACACACACACACACACACATATGTACAGCAAGTGAAAGAGATGGGATAGAAGAAAAACTGTGAGACAGAGAGAAATGTTGGAGAAGGAAACTGGAGAGAGGATTGTTGTATAGTATGTTTGTATTAACCAGATGTAGAGATGCAGAGTGGGTTGTTTTTTGCTGGTGTAATTTATATTGTGATATTTTTCGTCCATCTTTCATCACCGTTTCTTCTGTGTAGGCACATCTGGTACTGACTTTGGATGACTTCCTGCACATGGCAGGTATTTTTTTTTCTTACTAGTGTACATAAAGTTAATTTATGCATTTATTAAAGTTCTTTTTAATTTGCATTTACATCTAGTTTTACTTAAATTACATTTTCCATAACATAAGTTTTGTCAGTTTTTATAATGTTTATCTTTTTGTTGTGTTAATTATTTGTTTTCATAGGTAGTCCTGTCACTGACACTGTGGTACACCTACCCCCTGATGTCAGTGTATCAGCAGCCTCTGACGATTATAGCAGAGATAATGAGGGACAGTCTGGGAGTGCAGAGTACAGATGCTTTGACTGTATTCGTGAAGACCCACACACATATTAAAGATCCTCTTACCCATACCACTTCACGCACACAACCACTCACAAACGCACGCTCGTGCACGCACACACACATACACACACACACACACACACACACACACACACACACACACACACACACACACACACACACACACACACACACACACATTAAATTTAAAGAATTACTACTGACTGATAACAATGTTTTGATACAGGCCCCAAAAAGTGTATACTTTCTGAAAAAATGGTTTCTTACTTACACACTCACTTCCTCGATATCAGGCCTGCCCTCCTGTAACATCCACCCTTTGCAAATGATGATAATTGTGCCCTGCCCTTTGCAAATTTCTTGGTGACTTTGGATTGCCCATGTCTGAAATACAGAATAGATAGCTAATGCTTGCTTAGTCAGATACTTTTTTTTATCACATGTATTGCAAGAAAATGTTTCATTAATATTTATTCTTCCTTTTCATTTGTAAAGCAGTAATTATGTACTTGTTGACTGTAATTGTATTGACAGTATTATTCTAACCAATTCAGCCTTACTAGTTATGAATTGTTTCTCTTAAGCATGTGCAAAGTTTGCCTGATAATGACTTGATCACTGTTGGGTTATCTATATTGGTCACATGCCTTGTATGATGCACGTTATTGGGCACAATCATACATCTATATTGTATAATTCAGTCATGACGTACTGCTGACATTACAGTACAGTTGAGACATGTTTCATCTAATTGACGAATAAGTATTTGCATATGAAAGTAATCATTAATTTTTTTTTACGTGTTCAACACTTACCTCAGATAATACTGCAACTACAATATGTGTCTTTGTGGGCTGGTTCTGTCTGATGCTGACAGGATGCTACAATTTCATAGATAAGTAAAGGTTGAGGACTTTGGCAGACATCAGTTTTAATATTTGTGACTGCTTAGGATCTTGTTCAGATGGCTGGTGATTATGTTTGCTATCCTTTGCCTCTTAGCCAGAGCCATGGCATATTGTACATGCCTACCTATGCCAGTACAATGTGTAGCTGGTGTTTCTTCCTCAGACTCTTTGTCTGCATATGCTGAAGCTGCTGGCCCTGCCAGTGGTCCTGTAAACTGTGGTCCAAAGCCTTGTTTTCATTGTTGAAGCTGTTTCCCAATAATTATATTGTGCAACATGGAATAGACTGTGAGTATTTTTGCAGAGGTTGCTGGATTGTACTGTAGCAACTCCTGATGTGCCTAGGCAATGGAATCTTGATGTGAGCAAGGCAAATGTCCATTCTGTTATAGTCCGAGTTTGAGCATGGGCATGCTTGTATCCTTGCTCAGTGGGGTGGTGTGGGTTTCTCATGGGTTTCATGAGCCAAGCTTCTAGTGCATAAGCTGCATTCCTCACTAGATACCCTTGTTAAAAGTCATCCCTAGCAAATCTTGTGTTCAGCTCACAGCTGTGCCATATGTGTGATTCATGAAAACTGCTGGGCTTACCTGCACACACATTATAGATGATCCCTTGGAAAGTACAGGCAACCTGACAGTTAATGGAGTGGAATTTTTTTTTGTTGATGTTCCTCTTTCTCTGTTCACCAGGTGGAGCCTTTCTTTCTATATGTGTGCAGTCTATGGCCCATAAAACATCAGCAAAGTGTGCTATGGTATGAAACTGTTGTACGGTTGTGGGTCTCGTCTGTGGTGTGGAACCAGATATGATCCCTTGCATGTTGTAGCATTGCATTTACAAAGTGCTGTAATAGTCTAGAACAGTGATGGCAAACCTTTTGGGTTTGGTGTGTCATAAATTCAGAAAATGCCTAACTTGACTCTGCAGGTGTTTCACCCTCTCAAACAAAAATAAATAAAAAAACCAAAAATAAGTACAATAAATAAACAGCATAGCTCTCAATACATCAGGGATACATCTCAACAGAATCAGGGACAAATCTACAAATAAGAGACAAGGACAGTTTTAAACTACTCATTAATTTGAGACTGACAGAAAAAAATGAATGTGAATTGATATAGATTTAAGTATACAAAACTAATTATTGTCATTATTAAGTCAAAAAAGTCACCAGTTTTAGGAGAGATTAAGAGGGAAAATTGAGAGGAATGCAAAACAACACACGCTTAGAAATGTAGACTCCTTGCATTTGCAGACGTGTAACCACGAAGAGAAAATAATATCAGCACTGCCCTTTGCAGACTCTGTCGAGAGAGTATACTAAAATAGTCTTTGAGGTTACCTCTGCAGCATTGTTATTGAATTGCCTCCTGGCACAAAATAATTCAATGCACTTCACATGAGCAACGAATTCAAAAACAGTGTCTTTGGTAACTCGGGTGTTGGTGATCGCTGATGTGTCACCCAAAACATCGTGGATGTCACCTTTGACACACATGTCATAGGTTTGCCATCACTGGTCTAGAACCTGAGGCCTGTCACACTCATAATATATCCACCGTGGGCCTATGAAAAGTCTCTGTAGCTAGTATTCATAATGCTACACATATCTTTAGTTCCACTGGGTGGGTTCTCCGCAATTGCCTAGGGACTCAGGTGAGGGCAACAAAGGTTGTGTATTTTCTCTACTGTTTCTCTGTCCACCCTGAATTACTCTACAATCTCTGTATCATCAGTCCATGATATGTCAATCAGGATTTGAACACCTTTCTCCTTCTCTGTGAAGTTTGGCAGCAGCTGCAGCAGCATCTTATGCAAGTTAGTAATGTCAGCAGCAATCCATAACACTTTCTTGTAAGTGTCTCTTGGTTGTATTCCAAAGAACTTTTTATTTCAGGGAAAAAAGGAGCACTAAATGTACTCACATACTTTATATGTTCACTGAATAGCTTCACCATGTTGGATTAACTAATTAGCATTTAATTCAGTTACTTAAGCCTTCATTAGCATAGTGTGCTGTTTGCTCTTATTTTAAGGCCGTGCATGAAGTGTGGAGCTGTATAATGAATACCACATTATGTGCTATCATGTGCACACATGATAGCAGCACTAAGTGCAGGAGTTCATGAATTGGCCATGTGTGTCCAGTAGGCTTACCTGGTTAACAAATATTTTTTTAACCATGAGCTGAGCTTAAAATGCATCCTTCTGAAATAAAATAATATACACGTACATACATATATTTCTGATAAAGGATTAAGAACATGCAAAATGTAAAAAGTTAAAGCCTTTTGCCTGAAGTTTATTAATATCTATAAAATGGAAAGAAAACAAGACAAAAATAAGACATAGGGACTGTATAAAAGCTCATATGTATATAATGTTATGTTTTATTAAGGATGCCTCAGAAAACTTGCATAACATTCTCAAAAAATTAATTGCCAGTGAAGCAAAAAATTAGTGCCAGGCATACCTCTCAACTGTACAGATTTTTGCAGAATGTTCATAGTTTTGCCTCTTATTTTTAGTCTGCTTTCCATAAAATTGTGGTTTTCCGACAAATTAGCTGTAGATCATTAAAGACTGAAGTTAGAAAATAATGAAAGACATTTGGGTTTTAGACTCATGCTAATGCAAAACCTGTTATTCTATCAACTTTCTAAGTTTTTGAGAGCAATATTTCAAACTTGTCCCTATTTTTTGGCCCTTTCTCCCACTTTTATGTATGGCTTTGTCTAGATTTTTTGCTCTAAGAGGTTGAGAGGTATGGTGTCAGGACATGCATGTAGTACGGTAGAACCAACATTCAGGAAACATTGTTTTGAGACAAAAATAAGGGTAAATGACAAGGGGAGCAACCACCGACCCCTCTGTAAGGCCATGGAACATATCATCATGGGACTCATAAGCAAAGACATTGGTAACCTCCAAACTCTGGACCCCATCCAGTTCGGGTTTGTGAAAGGCAGATCATGCCTCCTGAACCTGATCGACGTCTTTGAGGCAGTCACCAAAGCTGTAGACATGGGTAAGCTGGTTCACACAGCCTATCTTGACCTCACCAAGGTTTTCGACACCATCCCCCATTCTAGAATTATAGCTAAACTCTCTAAACTAGGTACAAATCCCTACATCACAAGATGGGTTGCCAATTGGCTCACTGACAGAACCCACACTGTAAAAGTTGCGGACTCCAAATCTGACTTCAAATCAGTGACAAGTGGAGTACCACAGGGTTCAGTCCTGGGGCCTCTCCTGTTTGGCATCTACTTTTCTGAAGTACAGGCTAACACAGTGTGATAAGAGACCTGGGGACCCAGGTGGACAGTAGTCTCTCCTTTGATAATCACATCACCACAGTAGTCAGGAAATACTTCTATGTGGCACACCTCATCACAAAAGGGTTCTCATCTAGGAAAAAATAGGTCATTGATCCCGTCTACTTGACACTCATTAGACCCATTATAGTACCCATGTACAATGCCCCTTTTGGAATGTACCTCACAAGACATCTTCAGCAGCTGGAAAGGCCACAGAAGTATCTCACAAAGAGGATTACTGGCCTCAAATAGATGCCCTACACTGACCATCTCAAAAAACTCCAGCTTTACTTTGTTGCATATCGCCTACTTCGAGGTGATCTCTGCCTAACATATAAAGCTATGTCAAACCCAGAGCTGTTGGACATGCTACACCTAAAGAAATCCCAAACCCTCCAAGCTACATGCTCTAGGGACCTAAACCTTGTCACCACAATAAACAGGACATGCTGGAGGGATAGATTCCTGTCCCAGAGTCTTCCCATACTCTGGAACAAGCTACCCATCTATGTCAAGCAAAGTTCCTCATTAGCACTCTTCAAGAAAAATTTTGATAAGTAGATGAAAAATAGAAAATACACCTGGGGATCACTTCTGTGTCTCTGCTCAGCAGTGGCACAGGAAAATAACTTTCTTGGGTGGCATAAGCCAGAGAACCTTGGTGGCTAGGCTTACTTAGGCCCTTAGGCCAATAGCCTAGTACTTACCCATGAACCTATGAACCTATGTCAGTCAGATTTCAGTTTATTAGTAGGAATTTCCTTGTTAAGCCAACCACTATAGTGATAAAATAATTACATAAAAAAAATGGTACAAATAAGCGTGACGGGTATGACAACTTATTTAGGAAATGTGACAACATATCTGATATCAGAGTAAAGTTGAAGACTTATCAAGCATAGATTAACACAGATCTAACCATAACATCTGTTGCCTATCCATTCACAAGAATAGCATTTCAAATGACAATGAAAAAAGTGGATGAAGTAGAAAATGATATCAAAAGGTGTACAAACCTACACCATGGCTATCACCAATAGTTTCATCTATAAAGTAATACAGAGTAGGAAAAGAAAAGATCTGGAATTGTTATAAGACTAGCAAATATTCAGAAAAAGAAAGACATTTGTCTGTACTGCTGCTCAATATCAGTAATGAACTTAATGGACCAGGTGCATTTAGTAACCCTGATCAGAAGTAAATTACTCCAAGAACTGTATGTGACTTCTAGAGATGAAATAACTCATTCAGTTGATGATAACCATTTTTATTCAATATTTTATTGATAATTCATAATTACATTATGATGCAAAGCATACTATCATATATTCCATATATTTAACTATACTAATAACTTATTGAATGTTTATACTGCATTCACATACTACCTACACAACATGCATAGATACAGATAAGTATGATCCTTTCCGGACAATGTGATAGTAAATAGAGTATTAATATTAACACAATGCATATATACATATATTCAAATGTCCAGTAGTTGTTGAATTTTTGCTCAAGGGTTGGAGACAATTGTTTATGTTGACCTTTGTTTTTGTTTTTATTTCTATCTCCTTAGTAGACAACATTTTTAACAGTGAACAAATGTTCATATTGTGCAGAGATCTTTAATTCCAGTTTTCTGTAATGGACTTTCTTGAAGATAACCATTTTTTATAAGGGACAAGAGTGATATTTGTTAAACAAATGCAGAAAATGTATATAGAAATTGCACAAGAAATTGCACAAGAAGCAGATTTAAGAATGGCAAAAATTAAATCCATGACTAGAGAGAGAATAAGAGCTATTTTGAGCATTGGGTAGCATAACAAAGTGTTTTGTGAATCATTACTATGTAATTTTAATACCATACAGAATTAAAACATTCTTCCTCAGATGTATAAATTACCCATAACACCCTGCATAAACATTAGTACATACATTCTATCAGCCATCGTACACCATAGACTGTTTGCTAGCGCTAACAGATAAGCATGCAAAATTGCCAGATGTAAATCCACTAGCAACCACATCAGCTAACTCTATATTATTACGCATGTTGTTTTCACAATTTTGGAATACCAGCTGAAATCAGATCTACTAATAGTCTAATAATTACGCAATAACCCACGCCTGGGTGTGGGTAATGCTGGATTTACCCATGGTTGGTGTGGTTTGGTCACAAAAGCGAAGCTCAAGTGGCCAAACAAAGACAACCGTGGGTAAATCCAGCATTACCCACACCCAGAAGTGGTTATTATATTATAATGACATTATTTAAGAAAAAAATACTTACTTTTCTTAAATAATGGCATTGTATAATGCCTCCGTGCTGCCCTTCTGCAGCTGTCTGGTATTCTGCGGCAGTTCTGATGTAATGCGCATGCATATGCTTATGCAGTACATCAGAGCTGTGTGTGGAAGCAACAGAGAAAACAAGATCTCCGTTGCTTTTTAGAAAGTGTCTCGCTATGTTAAAGGAGTTTAACATAGCGAGACAGCTTTAAAAAAAGCAACAGAGAAAGGAAGATCTCCATTGATTTTTTTTAAGCTATCTCGCTATGTTAAACTCCTTTAACATAGCGAGACACTTTCTAAAAAGCAATGAAGATCTTGTGTTCTCCGTTGCTGTAACATAAAAAAAAAAAAAAAAAAAAAAGACTTATACTAATGGAAAAAGTCTGGACGACCGGACCTTTTTCCATTAGTATAAGTCTGATTTACAATGGGTACACTGACCAATCAGCATGCACGTTTTGGAATATTAATGGGGAGTTATTGTATAAGTGTACATCATTGACCCCTCCCCATACACGCACACTTTATACAGTGTTGTGTCACTCAGGAAATAATTTGTAAGACAGTTACTCCTTTATGATCACAGACTAATAACATTATGGAAAGATTTTTGGCTATATAAGGAAATCCATAAGGTTGCTAAAATGAAGAGGTTATCATAGAGCAATAATTGTATACCCTATTATGAGGGTGCATGAGTTCCATATAAATGGGGCGCTAGAGCATGACTGATGTTTGAATAAGAGTTTAGAAACATGATTTAATTTGCCTGTAAGCCAAGAAACATTTAAGATAAGGTTGTGATGGAAAATGAGTTAGCAACTGAGGTACAAATTGAAAATGTATGGAAATTCAAAGGACCAGATTGGGAAATGCACTATAAAAAATAGAAGCTTTTTTGATAAAACTTATAAAGCACAATAGGCATTCAACATTGTCCAGGACTGGGCAGTTGTTGTGTCTTTCGGCTTTTCCCAGTCAGGGGTCGCCACAGTGGAACTCCGGCCCACTAATGATTGGCAGTAGATTTTTACGTGCTGGCTTGCCGGGCCTAACACACAACCTTCAATGAAGGAATGCCCATTCATACATGTCACCACACAGAAGATGCTCTAACTGAGAATCAAATGGGCAACGTCTAACTGTGAGGCGACAACGCTACTGCAGCACCACCACCGCAGTCGTCCAGGACCGAGCAGTATTCTGTAAAAGAATAAGGGTTGCTGTAAATGTCTTATGTTAGCAGTGTGAAGAAGTCATACTTTAAATACAGGCTATGTCTATTTAAAAACATACTCTAATGACTTTGATAATTGTGATTTTATATATCAGTCGTTATATAACAAATAAAATATCATAAATACTTTTCTAGATGGAAATGTGTTATGACATGTTATGACTAAAACTCCCTCTAATGAATCTTGTAGTTTAGTTTCAACAATTTCATAGCTGAGATGTATTTCACTTATAAAATGGTAAAATGGCAGTCTTACATATATTTTGTATGAGATTACCCATGTATAGTTGCCTTAAAGTTATACTTGGAACACTTAAAACTATAGTAGCACGTAGCCTTTTATACACAGGTACTAAATTTAAAGTTTTAAGGGAAGTTGACAGTGGCAGTTTGTCATATTGTATTTTATTCAGTTTCATTTGGGGTGGGTATATCACATATTTAAGGTGAAGAATGTAGCTGATGAGTAGAATAAATGAGTTGCCACTATATCAGAAGTAAAACTTTATACATTTTTCTTGAAAAGGAATGTCTGTTCTTATTCTATTTACAATTAACTTCCAAATTTACATTCTTTTGAAGAGGCAAGGATTACATGAAGATGATGTATATGTATCTTTATATTTGAATTCACTTACAAAGTTTATTCTGACACTAAAATAGTGACATATTTTTCTGAGAAATTTTGTAGGCAATCTTAAATTTCCTCAGAGATCTAATTCTTTACTTGATTCCATCATATGTCTACATAGCAATCTGAATATTATATCTGGCACTTTTTAGTGACAGAGAGATAGTTACTGGCAATAGTGAGTTTGGTGCAGTAGATATGTTCATAGGTTCATAGGTGTGTACTAGGCTAATGGCCTTGGAGCCTTTACAAGCCTAGCCCATAGAAGTGCCCTGGCATTGTGCCACCTGATGTTAGTTCCCAGTGTCTCTATCAAGTAGAGCCACTGTAGTGATCCCCGTAGTGAACTTTCTATTTCCCATCCACTCATCAAGATTTCTCTTGAGGAGGGCCAGTGAGGTGCTCTGCTTGACATGCATGGGAAGTCTGTTTCTGAGCATGGGCAGTCTCTGGGTTAGGAACCTGTCCCTCATGCATGTTCTGTTGCTTGTGGTAATGAGGGTGAGGTCCCTGGAGTGTGTGGTGTGGAGGGATTGGGATTTCTTTATGTGTAACATTTCTAACAGGGCTGTGTCAGACATGGCTTTGTATGTCAAGCAGAGATCGCCTCATAGTAGACAATACGAGACAGCGAGTAGCTAGAGTTTTTTGAGTCTGTCCATGTAGAACATGTGTTTAAGGTAAAACAAATTACTTAATTTCCCTTCCCTCTATTCAAACCCCGCACTTACTGCACATGGGGCCGTAACTCTATCCACTTAACTATGTGGATATTAAAAATGTAAAAAAAATGTTAAATGCTAATTTTCAGCTTAAATCTTTTTTGCATAACTAACTCTTTGTGTAGTTTATTATACTCATAATACCACAAATGTGCTCCATCAAAAAATACAAGCATGGTCAGACTTCAAATGATTGGCTGTGCCAGAAAGTACCACTTGTTAACTTTAAACCAAATCAAAAGCTGCAGCCACTGTTGTATCACTTTAGGCAAAAATTGTAATATACTGTATCATATATCATATGTCATATATCATGTGCAAGAATCAGGGTCAGGAAACATTAGTTCTTTCGCATGCTTTTCATAGTAAGTAGTTAGTTTATCCCTTCATTATGCTTTGGCCATTTAAGTAATTGTCAACATGTATGAGCACTAAAGAAGTGATGCCATTTCTTCTCATGTTTAATTGCATTGTTTGGTAATACCAGTTTTTATACAGAGGGAAATTCTGTAATGCATATTGGTTTTCTTGAAAAAGGGCTGTCAAAACTTAAACATGCTTGGCAATAACATTTTTCCTGGAAAGCAACAACATGGAGTAGACTTAACTGTTATTTGTGGCACTACCATGATTTATGAATGTTTACGCACACACACGCACACACGCACACACGCACACATGCACACACACAAGTGCACACACGCACACACGCACACACACACACACACACACACACACACACACACACACACACACACACACACACACACAGTTATATTGATCACACAAACACTTTTTGAGACTTTTTTGTAGAAGTAGGCTGTGTCTAATATCCATTCATGTGGGGGACTTTGCTCATAGACCCCTTACTTAATATTATCTACTCCATGGTTGGACCTACACAGAGGAAGGGGAAAAAAGATTGATAATTGATAATTCTCCCACAGAGATTATAGATATGTACAGCTAGATAGATAGGGATATAATCAGGAGTACAAACAATACCAGTTTCTCAGATAAGAAAGTGATTATTGCTGTGATTTTATAATTCATAATAAATACACACATTTTACTTGCTCAGAGAGATAGGTACATATTTGAGATTGTCCTGATTTTGTGCACTTTGTTTTTTTAACTCAAGACATATACTGTATTTACAAATGGAAATGTTTATGGAAGAATTAAATATGCCAAGGTTACAGATAGATGAGGCTCAATTACTAACAGGATAGGAGGAGATGAGGTAAAAATTGTGATATATAGCCAATCTACAGGAAATGTCCCAAGAATAGATGGTATTCCTGAGGAAGTTTGGAAGGTAGGAGGAAAAAAACTGATAAAGATTTGAAAGGTTTTATTTATCAGTATTTTAAGAGGAAGAAAAACACCAACATCCTGCGAGAAAGTGGTGGTGGCTGTAATGCCTAAAGAGGGTAAAGACCCATTAGATCCAGCTTCATACAGGCGCATTTCAATCCGAAACTATGATTAGAAAGTGTTTATGTCTCTAATGACTAAAAGATTAGCCAACATAGATGGATATGGATCAATGCTGTTTTGTGGAGGAGATGCAAACATTTGACAACATTAACAGAACACTGATGATCCAAAAGGAAGCAGAGTATAAGAAAATGTCACTGTTTTGGTGTCTTAAAGCATAGAAAGTATTTGACAGAGTAAGTTGTGAGCTTATGAGCAGGGCAATGGAAGCATTTGCATTCCTGATAAAATTAAGAGGATGATTAGGAGGATATATGAGGGATCTGAGGTGAAAATTAAAGTTGGTGGATTCCTCTCTGTTAATTTCTGTTTGAGCAGAGGAATCAGGCAGGGATGTACTCTTTCCCATTTATTTGCTTTATATTTAGAACCATTGGCAAAGGAAATAAGGGGGCTCAGGAATTCAAGGGTATAATTGGTATGGTAGTCAAGAAAAGCTGGCTCGATTTGCAGAAGATATTGTATACCTGATAACACAAGAAAAGGACATTTCAGTGTTGTTGAACACTTTGAGGCAGTTTCATATATTTGTGGGATACAAAATTAATGAAACTAAAACAAAGGCAAAGCTGTAAATTATGTAGTCACACATGAACTGGTTCAGCAATATGCACATTTATGAGACATGAAAAAATTTATTACTTGGGAGTATGGATAAAAAAGGATTCTGGTATGGCAGATAAGGATATGTGGGAAGAAACTAAACAAAAGAGAACTCAAAAACTGAGAAATTTGATATGGATAGCAAGATGCGAACACTTAAATTGTTTTCAGTCCCTTTAGTTTTATGTACAGGTCAGGCATATTTTTATCAACCAGGGGAGAAGTTGTAGATAGCAATTAATAAAGAACTGAAGGATTTTATCTGGGAGGGGAGGATGGCAAGAGTCAAATGGGATAAGCTGATTCTTCCAATAGAACAACAGCCGATTTGAATGGGTATTTCAGAGCTATACAGTTAAGGCTCCTATACATAGCAAAAGCAAAAACCTATAATTCAAAGAGGAAAGGGTTGATGATGAAACAGAGGGTAAGCTCAAGAAACAAAGACAGACTAGGATTTTGGATACAGATCCTTAAGGAGAATAACAATAACCATACAGAATATTATATTCATAAAATAGCAAAAAGTATTCTAAGAACTAAGCCAAAGTGGGAATGGACAAAGAAGATTCTGATGATAAGAATGACTGCAATTAGGGATACAGACAATAGGCAAAAAAGGGGCTGGAACTTATTGAATAAAACTGGCAAAAGAACCAAAGTATTGGGAGCAAATATTTAATAAGGGAAAAGTAATAGAATGGGAAGAGGGCAATAATTTATTTGGAGTGCAGGCTAGAGATTACCTCACCTATCAAGGAATGATATCAGAGTACAGGCAAAGAGAAAGTTATAGGGGGCTCTTAAGAGAAAGGCCATCACTGTTAGAGTTTTCTATAACAGGGGTTGCTGTTAAAATGAATGATTATTAGATCATATAAAATATTGCAAGATAATTATAAGAATCAATCAGAAGAGGTTAGAAAAGATTGGGAAGGGAGATTGGATAAAAAATTCACAAAAAAACAATGGGGGATATATGTATGGCTCTCAAATATTCAACAAAGTCTAAAAGATTTAGGATTTTTGCTTGGAAGTATTTACGTATGTATTTGAATACCCTAAGTAGACTCCAAAGAATTTTTCCTCATGTAGACAGCAAATGTTGGAGGTGTAATGGGGAAGAAAGAGATAATTGGGAACATATTTTCTGTGAGTGCAATGAGGTGGCAGACTTTAAAGATTCCTGCAGACTACTCTGTCAGAGATACTAAGTGAGCAAACTGGTATAACTAAGGAAATGATTTTTGAGCTAGGATATAAAATTGGAATTGCATAGACATAGTAAGACCTTCCTCAGTCTAATTATGATGGCTGCCAAAAAAGCAATTATTAGGAAATGGGAATCAAAGTCTAAACTAACTGTGCTAGAAGTAATGAATATAGTAATAGAGATAAAACAACTGGAATTGTGATCTTTAGAAAAGGGTAGGAGCAAATTGCATGGAAAAAATAGGTCTTGTGGGAACAAAGTTTAAAGGAAGGCTGGATTTGAATGAGCTATGTAATGTTTTACTGACAATGACCGGGCAGATTATAAGTAATGTATAATGTTTGCAACTAAAATTATGTCAATATGGTTTGTTTTCATTTATATAAATCTATGATTGCCTAGGTCGTACATTATAATTTAATATAGACGTTTCTTGTTTAAAAATAAAAAAGACATGTACTGTATTAAACTGGATGACTCAGTTGTCTTGTCTTGGGAAATGTATAAGGATATTTGTAGGCATTAGAGAATTGTCTGTTTTGGGGTTATAGCATCAAATTCATGTCAGAATGATTATTATAGAGTAAAAATGCTGCAACTGTTGATAATCGTTCACTTTAACTCCATTCTCTTCAAGGTAGCACATATAAAATCTGTCAAAAAATAAAATGCAGTTTTCTAACTTCAACTTTAAGGACTGGGAATATTTCTGTGTAAAACAATAGTTAAATATTGTGGTAGAAAACTATGTTAAAATAAATCTCTTTTCATAAAGTTTCAAGATGTACCTACTCATTTGCCTTTGAAGACAGAACCAAAAGGAAAGGATGTTTATCAGAAATTATCAAAAAATTGTTCTTTGAAATTTTCATGGGAATATGTGAAACCATATTGGAGGAACAACCAGTTCATTCAGGGTATTGAAATAGCTAAAACAATCAGTAGCTTGGGACAGTTCCATCAAACATTTTCAGTAGTAGGTGGTTTAGTAATTAACTGGCTACATTGATAAAGCAACCATCAATGGGATTTTAGGCATCTTAGGTTTAAAACTATGCAACTTATCAATTTAGAACAGTTGGTTCTAAATGCTGTACTTGTTCCATTAAGCACTTCTGATGAAGTGTCATTATATTTGTCTGTAATTATCAATTTATAAACCAGATATTAAACCAGAAGGCTCAGAGATCCTAAATATATTACAAACTGCATATATTTTTAAGATTACTTAATACACTATTACTAATGAACAATTTGAGCAGTTGTCATAGAATCAGCTTAGCAAAAGCAAGTAGTGGTTTAACTACTTACATTTCTAGACAATGATTACATTCTTCTGTATAATCAGATGAAAATTCTAATTAGGGTAGGTACTAGATCATATCCTTGATATTATCCATGTGCCACATTTATCTTTTCATTTGAGAGTTTGGAATGAAAATATATTTTTCAGTGAATGTCTAAGTAAACTCTACTAATTTAACAACAGATGTTTTATCTTCTTGGGTATATGTGTAAATAAGCCATAGGTGCTGGAAGCTTTTGAAGACTGGGGAGGGGGGCAGAGGGCGAGAGGGGCATTTAGTGATCTAAAAAGGACAATTTATTAAAAACTATTTACCATCACAACACAGGTTCACTTAGAGGACATTTTAAGCTTAGTCATTTTCCCTTTTGGTGCTTGAATTAACATTTCCTGATTGGTCATACATATGTCATGGCAGATAACTGTGCATTATCCCTAGTGAGAATAACTGATCATACCATAGATAATTTCAGGGGACCTATGTAATGGATTCAGCATTTAGGAACTGCTTCTATCCACTGGTGGCACAAGGGGCAATCCTGGAGTACATTTTCTATTATCCATCCTTAGATCCAAGTTGCATTTGAATATGGACAGGGATGAGCTTTGTTTTACTTGAATGGATAGTCTGTAATCCTCTGCTGCTCCAGCAGTAGCCCTCTCCCCAGCCACTCCAGTGTTCCATTACTTGGCTATTTCTCCTCGGTTACCATAAACACTGTTCAAATCTGTCAGTGTGCATACTTTTTTCTTATTTACTTCTACAATGATTACAGAAATTGAAATAAAATAGCACAAACATTTAAGCCATTTGCTAAAACAAACAATACAGTCTCGCAGGGAAAACAGACTTGGCATGAGCAGTAAATCACTCTGCCCTTGAAACTCACATTCATTGAAACAGCATGAAAACCCACATTAATTTTGCATCTGGCCAGTGGAGGACTAAGCTTACCTCTGGGCTGTTTTCAAGCCCTAGGCTCCTTACACATTTTTAGGGTCATGCATACATGTATGCGTTCTTTGATTCACATTCCTGATTGTATTAAATTATCTTCTTTGTATAATACAACACCACTTGTTAGAATGTGTGTTACATTTGTAGTTTGAATAGTCTTTTTGTAAGCAATGAAACAAAATGTATCAAACAATAATGACAAAACTAGCAATTTCAAAAAATTTCAACCATAAAAGGCCACTCAGACTTCTGTCATTACAATCCACCATTATCAGTAAATATGCAAAAGTTCTACAGAAGTAAAGTCATCTAAATAATTCCACATTAAAGGGATCTGTAACTAATGAAGAGGTTGCTGCTAGCAAACAACTGTATATTTCATTGTTTCATCTACAAATAAAGTGCCTGTTGCCCTTGAAGAATAAATTTCTTATGTTACATTAAAAAATGATAAGCTAGTAATATTGCAATAAGGAATGGATGGCAAACTGATAACAGGTTCATAGTTACTAGATAACTCCTCCAGAGGAGGACATTGACAGAACTGCAGCATCCACTCCCATTAAAGTACAACACAGTGCAGTATCAGTGATCCAGCTGCATACTGCGGGAGTAGAACCCACAGCCTTCTGCATCAAACACAAGTATGTTACCTGCTGTGCTACTAACAATGCAATAAAATTTGGCATAAACAGCACTAAACTTCTCTTCCCCTGAAGCGCTGAGCTCCTTGTAAAATCCTCATTCAATTCCCTGAATTACAAGTGGTGGTATGGGTAGAGAATTCAGGCTCTTGTTTCTTGTACCTAAGGTACAGGGTTTGAGCCTGAGTAACACTTACCACCAGGTAAACCTAACTAGAGCATTTTCACACACACACACACACACACACACACACACACACACACACACACACACACACACACACACACACACACACACACACACACACACACACACACACACACACACACACACACACACACACACACACACACCCCCAGCATAGAAACACAATTCCCACACACACACACACTCCAGCATAGAAACACAATTCCCACACACACACACACCCCAGCATAGAAACACAATACACACACACACCAGCATAGAAACACAATACACACACACACCCCAGCATAGAAACACAATTCCCACACACACACACACCCCAGCATAGAAACACAATTCCCACACACCCCAGCATAGAAACACAATTCCCACACACACACAAGCATAGAAACACAATTCCCACACACACACACACCCCAGCATAGAAACACAATTCCCACACACACCAGCATAGAAACACAATTCCCACACACACCAGCATAGAAACACAATTCCCACACACACCAGCATAGAAACACAATTCCCACACACACCAGCATAGAAACACAATTCACACACACACACCAGCATAAAAACACAATTCCCACACACACACACCAGCATAGAAACACAATTCCCACACACACACCAGCATAGAAACACAATTCCCACACACACACCAGCATAGAAACACAATTCACACACACACACACCAGCATAGAAACACAATTCACACACACACACCAGCATAGAAACACAATTCACACACACACACAAAATTCCCACACACACATACCAGCATAGAAACACAATTCCCCCACACACACCAGCATAGAAACACAATTCACACACACACATACCAGCATAGAAACACAATTCCCACACACACATACCAGCATAGAAACACAATTCCCACACACACACATACCAGCATAGAAACACAATTCCCACACACACACCAGCATAGAAACACAATTCCCACACACACACCAGCATAGAAACACAATTCCCACACACACATACCAGGCAGCAGCATAGAAACACAATTCCCACACACATACCAGCATAGAAACATCACTATCTCCTTATCTAAACACACTCTCTCCTTAAGAGTACAGGCGACAGATAGCAATGGAAGTTTACAATTTTGCACCTGAATGAAACGGGCACGCCTAACCACAACTGAATGGAATGGATGTGCCTCACCAGAAGAGAAGTTTAAAATTTCGCGCCTAACCACAACTGAACAGAACAGATGCGCCTAACCAGAATGGACCCTCCCCCTTGCTCAGTGTTTTCCAGCACCCTTGGTGTTACCCACTTGTAAAATGTGCTTCTTGTCTAAGCTAATATAATGTGAAAAAGCTTGGTGTGAGAAGTGTTAATATCACACAGATGGAAGAAATCATTAACGGCAGTGACAAAGGAGGTCTAAGTAAATACTGTATTATAATGAAAATTGATGAGAAACACATGGAAAAGGACAGTGAAAAATGTAAGGCCCTCCTATAAGGCACCAGCTTGTGAGTAATAAAAATCAGTGAAGACTTCTAAAGGATTGTTGACTACTCCATCCATTAAAAGCAGTTTTGTCTGCACAAATCAGATGTCTGGTGTGAATCATACCTTTCAATAGAAATACGATTTGTATATCAGAAGCTTTATTTTTTTTAAATCAAACTAATATGCAGAATGTTCAGACTTTTTTTTCTTATTTTCTGGGAAAAGTTTGGCATTTTGTGCAATGTTTGCACGCATTTCCTTCCACCATAAGTTGGAAGGTGACAGTGCATGTAAATGTACTCAGCATTTTTTCAGATCCACTTATATGTCTTAGAGTTTATGCATTTGTGTTTAACTGGGTGTCGTTTATATTTTGTGGTAGCATGCCTTCAAACAGGTATACTTTTCTGATTTTTCTAGCCACTGAGCAGTGAAAGCACGAGTGCTGTCAGTCTAGTTTATCACAGTGTAGTGTTTTTCCTGCATTACATTTCCACTGATTATTGCTGCATTTGTTTCTTTTCTAACCACAGCAGCTTCCAAAAGGAGCCAGAAATGACACCAATCCAAGGCAGTGGCGTAAGGAACCCATAACTGTAAAAAACAGCATAAAAGGATATTTGTGTTCTACCTGACTGGTTTGTTTACTGTGAGTCTAGTGCTGGGCAAAATCCATGAAATCTGATCCTCTCATAGCCCCTTAATTGCTTTGACTAAATTATGTCCTATAGGTGTGACTTAAAATAAACATTCATGCTAGCTGTAAAGACAGATTTCAAGAATTACACAAAGAACAAATTTTAAAATGGAAACCCTTAACTTTGTTCTGCAGTACAGTTTCATGTGATTTAAAGTGTACATTAGGGTCATTATACCATTTCTAGTTCTCAAAAAAGTCTTTATATTTTACTACATAAATAAATTATACTTTTATAATGTAGTTTCCTTTTCTTGTCAATGATGAAGTCACTCTCCCTTTGTTGGATGAATGTGTGTATGTGTTTCTGTGTGTGTGTATGCCTTTTTTAATTTCCCGAAATCTCTGTGAGACCTTGATAGTCGGACAGGCTGCACGAGTAATAAGCTGGCAGAGCAAGCGAGGCTTCATCTATTTTCACAAATAACACCCTTTCATTGCACAAACACTTCATGTGCATCCTGCACAGCTGGTTGCATGATTCTATTATGTTACATTTGGAAATGAGTGTGCAGATCGCACATTCATTAATCGCACTATAGTGGGGATCAGGAAATTTACCCTTTCTTAATCTTTCTTTTCTCACTGTAGTGCGATCTTGGTCGGAGAGTTTGTATATGGTTTGCTTGTGATTGTGGCTGGCAATTGCCTCGTGTACACTGACAACCCACCCCTCCTACCACCCAACACTACAACCTGTTAGAGATGCACCTATACAGCCAAACTGGAAGATAAGCTCTCTCCAGCCAAGACTGGACTAGACAGTCAAGAGGAGAAGGTAAACACCTGCTCCACACCACACTCAACATATAGTCCATCAAAACCTATACCACCTAAACTAACACATAGTAACACAAAACACACACCTACACTCATGGAGGCTCTCACTAAAAATCTGCCCAAACAACAGAGACCTCTAAAGCTGAAATGCAAGCAGCCACCACACCCCAACACTACACAAATGACACATAGCCCACAAAATCAGTGTGCCACTCAACCTCAGCCCATAAGGCAAAACAACGTACCTAACACACTAACCATAGGTGACTCTATAATCAGGCACACTGATGTCCCAATCACCAGGTTAAACAAGGAGAAAGTTGCTGTCAGCTGCCTGTCAGGTGCTAGGATCCACCACATAATGTACACCCTCAGGTCACTCCACAACCAGTACAAATATGACTGTCATTGTCCATGTTGGTGTGAATAACCTGAGATGTACTTCAATGAACTACATGAAAAGAGACATGGAGGAGCTCTCGGATCATGTAGTCAGGCTGGTATGACCCTAGCGCTGAGTAGCATCCTGCCATCACCCAGAATGATACCACAGTACAAGG
Organism: Protopterus annectens; assembly: GCF_019279795.1. Taxonomy (NCBI): domain Eukaryota; kingdom Metazoa; phylum Chordata; order Ceratodontiformes; family Protopteridae; genus Protopterus; species Protopterus annectens. The sequence goes on along the minus strand of NC_056725.1, from coordinate 488,180,041 downwards.
ACAAAATGATTGACTTCAACAATTGGCTAAGCTTCTGGTGTCATTCTAAGGGGATCCATTATCTGTCTGCCTGGGACGACATGATCGACAGACCACAATGCTTTGCCAAAGATGGCCTGCACCTGTCACTCCTGGGATTTCAGATACTGGCTAAGGCTCTTGCCACCCCTATAGTGCCTTTTGTTAGGCAAGGTTCAAATGACAAACTTACCACTGTAGCAGGTACAAACAAACAAAATTTGAAGGTAATACTACTCAATGCTAGAAGTCTAAACCTCAAAATGCACTCACTCGAGACACTCCTTAAAATGGAGAACATTGACATCTGTGCAGTGACAGAGACCTGGTTCAAAGCTCCAGAGAGCACCCCTGCATTACCAGGCTATAATTCATACCATACCTTTTGGCCACCTAACCTGGATCGAAACACTAAAGGAAGAAACATATCCATATTCATTAAGGATATCCACACCTCCAGGCTAGTTGATCAACATAACACATCCAAAATTATCCAAGTGCAACTAACACTGGGCAAGACTGCAATCCAGGTTGTAGCTTGTTACATATCCCCTACCATGCCTCAGGATGCCCACTCCACATTTCTTGATATACTGGAAATATTAAGTTACAGCCCAATGGGATTTCAACTACCCCACCATCAACTGGGAAAATGACTCATGTACTAACTCATTTGTTCAATGTTTTCTGGAATTCATAAATTCCAATGGCCTGGATCAACTTGTCCATACCCCCACCAGGGTCAGCAATATCCAGGACCTGGTCATTACCAATATGAGCAAATGATGTTCCATGTCAGAGGTCAACTCCTTGCTGGTCAGATCCGACCACAAGCTAATCACCCTTGACATCCATATCCCACTCCCCACCATCCATTAAGGAAACCACTGTAAAAAACTTCTCCAAAGCCAATTTCATGCTTCTTAAGACAGAAGTGACAAACTTCACTACACCCATACAGATAGAAAATAGAGGTATGACTGCCGAATCCTTTACAACTGCACTGTATAAGCACATACACGAGTGCATGGATCATGCCATCCCCAACAGAACTAAGACACTATCTTCCAAAAAGAGGAAGGCAATCTGGTGGTCCCCTGCCATAAATAAACTCTAGAACATAAGGAAGAAGCTGTTCCAAAAAAGAGTAAAATCCCCTGATTGCAGGAACTCCCTGGTCAGCCTCAGTAAGAAGCTGAGATCACTCATAAAATCCTCCAAAGCTAGTTACGAAAATAAAATCGCTACTGATTCTAAAAACAACCACAAAGCATTTTACAGCTATGTCAAGAATCTCAATGACAACACTCAGATCTACTCTGAGCTACAGCACAATGGCACTAGATATCCAGAACTAACTGATATGCCAACATCCTGGCAAATAGGTTGAGTGCAAACTTTAACCCCCCCCCTCACCCCGCAAAGGGCCCTTCTCTATACCGGAAGAATGCAAAGCCCTTGTAATCACAGAAGCACACATAAAGACCACACTCTCCAAAGCCAAGAACACAGCATCCATGGGATCAGACAACATCCCAGACTATGTTCTTCACAAACTACAGAACGAACTGGCACCCCACCTAAGTACCATGTTCAGTCATAGACTCACTTCTGGCTTTGTGCCTACTGAATGGCACACAGTGACAGTTATCCCACTCCACAAAGGGGGCACCAACACAGACCCTGGGAACTACTACCCCATTAGCCTTATGAGCCTGTTCTGCAAGGCCATGGAACGTATCATCTTAGAGCTTATAAAGAAAGTAAGACACCAGTGGCCAGCATTTGCAGCATATAAACACCTCCAAACAAAAAATAATAAAATAGATATTTATTGAAACATAAATGCAACAAAGTGCACTGATATCAATTCAAACCATTTTCGGCTATCCAGCCTTCATCAGTAAAAAGCTTTTTCACTGATGAAGGCTGGATAGCCAAAACCGGTTTGAATTGATATCAGTGCACTTTGTTGCATTTATGTTTTAATAAATATCTACTTTATTATTTTTTGTTTGGAGGTGTTTATATGCTGCAAATGCTGGCCACTGGTATCTTACTATGTTATGGTACGGCTGAGCACACCGTACTTGCGAGGTGCTTTCATTTTTAGAGCTTATAAAAAAGACATAGGAAACCTCCAAACTTTTGACCCCACTCCGTTTGGCTTTGTAAAAGGTAGATCATGTCTCTTAAACCTGACTGACTTCTCTGAAGCAGTCACCAAAGCTGTGGACGAGGGTAAGGTGGTGCACACCGCCTATCTTGACCTCGTCAAGACTTTTGACACCATCCCTCACTCTGGAATTATAGATAAACTCACTAAACTGGGCATAAATCCCTATGTCACAAGATGGGTGGCCAATTGGCTCACTGACAGAACCCGCACAGTGAAAGTAGCCGACTGCAAATCCGACTTCAGACCAGTGAGAAGTGGAGTACCATAAGGCTCAGTCCTGAGTCCTCTCCTGTTTGGCGTCTACTTCTCAGAAGTCCAGGATGACACAGCAGGTCTTGGATTTCACAAATGACTGCAAACTAGGAGCTATAATAGAATCGCCTAATGATGTGGACGTTCTACAAAGGGGCCTCACTGAGACTGATGCTTGGTGTCAAACTCATGGCCTCAGGCTCAATGCCAAGAATTGCATTGTCATTCCCTTTGGGAAAAACACTGTACCCATGAACTACCACATAGGCGATAGCCTACTAAACACCAAAAGTGTGATAAGAGACCTTGGGACACAGGTGGACAGTAGTCTCTTCTTTGATAATCACATCACCACAGTAGTCAGGAAATCCTTCTATGTGGCACACCTCATCACAAAGAGGTTCTCCTCCAGATAAAAAGAGGTCATTGCTCCTCTCTACTCATCCCTCATCAGACCCATTATAGAGTACAACGCCCCATTTGGCATGTACCTCGTAAGACATTTACAACAACTGGAAAGGCTTCAGAAATAACTCACTAAGAGGATTACTGGCCTCAAACAGATGCCACATGCAGACCGCCTCAAAAAACTCCAGCTCTACTCCATCGCATATCACCTACTCAGAGGCGACTTCTGCCTAACATACAATGCCATGTCAAACCCAGATCTGTTGGACATGCTACACTTAAAGAAATCCCAATCTCTCTGAGCCACACACTCCAGGGATCTAAGCCTTGTCACCACAATAAACAGAACATGCTGGAGGGATAGATTCCTGTCCCAGAGACTTCCCATGCTCTGGAACAGACTACCCATTTATGTCAAGCAAAGCTCCTCATTAGCCCTCTTTAAGAAAAATCTTGACAATTGGATGAGAAATAGGAAATTCACCCCAGGGATCACTTCTGTGGCTCTGCTTGGCAGGGGCACAGGAAAATAATTTTCTTGGGTGGTGAAAGTCAGGGAACTTTTTTTGTCTAGGCTTATATAGGTCCGTGGGCCGATAGCCTAGTACCTACCTATGAACCTATGGAAGGGATGCGGGTCTGTTTGTATATGTAAGTTGGAAAGTTGCTGGATCTGCAAAAGTGGGGGAGTGCCCTTCCCCCCTCGCTCTATGGTTCCGGCACCCATGAAATTATATGTATATACTAAACAACAACTATTACAAAGCATCTCTTTAGTTTCCTGGAAGTCTAACAATATTTTCAAATCCATACCACTGTGTACATGCTTTTAAACGCAATGAAACTGTATAAATTAGGAATACTTCAAACAAACATGAGTCTCCTTTTTTCAAAAAGGTTTACTTGACACCTTATTTTATAAAGCATATTGGAATGTTAATGTTTAATGCCATCACTAGATTTACCATCTTAGACTGTATTTGTGGGAAAACATATACCAATGTGCATCTAGTAATTATAAGTCCCTTTATCTTTCTGTCAAAGATTGTCTAGATTTTGAAGTACATTTTTTTCATCTAGGAATATATGTGATTTTGTTAGGTGTATTCCTATATAGCTTAATCAAAAATATTAAAAATATAGTCAGTTTTAAATACCAACAATTGAACATCTACAGATAAGAATTGTTCTGCCTGTGGCTAATAATATATACTAAGGCATCCTTACACTTTTCTAATTCTTTCTAAACTACTAGTAAAGAGGTTTTTGAATCTGGCAATGTGAAAACAATGACATTAATATAAATGGTTATTATAGGATTTTGCTCCATAATGTATAAATCACTGATATGAGCACTTTCTTCTACTGCCTGAACATTATAGATTACGAAGACTGTAAAGAATTCCCCAAAACACATGGTGAAGCTTGACTGATGCATCCTTGGTGCACCAAGGATGAGATGATATGGTGCAAGATGCATAATAAGTAGACAACAAAATACTAGACCCTTAGTAGAAGACTCCGACATAGTTCGATCTGGCTTTACCAGTCAGATCATATAATAAATCCTTTGTTAAACAGCAGTACATTGACATTACCTTTACTCTCCCCCAACATCCAGTATTTGAAATGTAATGGCCGACCTCATTCTTACACTTGCCAGAAAAGCATCATGTTCATCTCAGAAGTAGTACATGTTGGCCTTTCCTCATTTAGGAATGGAAAAATATTTATACATAGCATTGTCATGCTTATTCATTATCCCTTGTCTTTGTAAATGCACTTCTCTAGGGTAGACAAATTTCACCTCCTGTTTCATGTTGCTAGAAACCTATTCTCAGAAGCCATCAGGCTAATTAAACTGTGTTGTATCCCCACAATCCCTGTTAATTCTCCATTGTCTACACAGGAAAATAAGAGGCACTCCCTCATCTCTACTCATTGTCAAAACTCACTGAAGGTACTAGCAAAATACACTAATGTCTAGGATATACCCCCTCCCCTCAACACATACACAGCTCCAACCATCTGTTTATATACTAATGTCTAGGATATACCCCCTCCCCTCAACACATACACAGCTCCAACCATCTGTTTATATACTAATGTCTAGGATATACCCCCTCCCCTCAACACATACACAGCTCCAACCATCTGTTTATATACTAATGTCTAGGATATACCCCCTCCCCTCAACACATACACAGCTCCAACCATCTGTTTATATACTAATGTCTAGGATATACCCCCTCCCCTCAACACATACACAGCTCCAACCATCTGTTTAGACACTACTTTCTAGGATATATCCCCTCCACCCAATACATACACAGCTCCAACTATCTGTTTATACACTAGTGTATAGGATATACCCCCTCCTGCCAACACCTACACAGCTTCAACCATCTGTTTATATACTAGTGTCTAGGATATATTCCCTTCCCCCAACACATACAAAGCTCCAACCATCTGTTTATAACTGAACAGTTCCCCACTCCATGGAAGGGCCACCTAATTTGATGGCATTTTGTTCAAAAGCAAGCAATGGTAGCTGCCATCAAGAGTTAAAAATAGAGTTTGCTTATGTCTGGAGTAGTTCCTTTTCTCTGTCTACACTGGCAGTTATACACTGAGTAAACTGTGTCTAAGGTGGACCTTCCACTCCCTTCATTATATAGATGTATAAGAAAATATAATGTGCATGCATCTAGGGTAGCTTCCTTCTCATGTCCTGGTTCAAGTCCTTATTGCAGCTTGAATAGTTACTCTCATATAGGGTAGCTCTTCATCCTGTTTGTGTATTACCATCTGTAAACTACTCATATCTATGGTATATACTTGGTGTCTGAATTCTGATTTATAAGTATAATATGCTCATGGGTTGAGCTACGGCATCCTATTTCTCTCTTATAAATATGTTTATGTTAAGTACCCCCTTTTTATTATGAGTGCATGAGCCTAAACTATCCTGGTATGCTGTAAAAACTATCAGTTTCTATACAAAATTCTCAGGTTCTGGGAAAAGAGCTTCCAACCCAGTACTGATCACTTTGCTTTCATTGTGCATTATCATGATATAATGAGTGATGAATGAATGAACTGTTAAGCCATGCCATCAAAGAGAAAGCATACAGCATAAATGTTTTGTATGTTTGCAAACACCTGTTGAAAGAACAAGTAAAAACAGTACTGTGGAATAGATGTGCAGATCAGTGTGCATGTCTCTTTAAGAAGCCACCTGTGGCATGTTCTAATGTACTGATTACTGAGCACATGCAGGGTTGGAGTGCCATTTTGTAGTTAGCTGTTAACATGTAAGCATGCATGTGTGTAAGCTCTGTCTGTTAATCAGTTTATTTATGTTAATTGATGCTGCTACCCATCCTGATGTGTTTCAGTATAATACAGCATCTTTAATGAACTACCCTGCCTTGCTTGTCTTCTAAGTGTAGAGGGACAAATGACATGGTGTCAGAAGAGGCATATCTAATGGCCAGAAAAAAATCCAGTTTCTCTACTTTGACTTCAAGAAGCATCTAGCTACAGATGGTAGTACCTACAGCAATGGACTGTTCTTGCTACATGCATAATCTGCAAAAATCAGGTCAGAAACAAATTAATAATGTTAAACTTGCTCAAGCTATTTCTTATTTGCAAAATATGAAATGAAGCATACAGACTGCTCTAAATGATATTAAGGTAAATTGAAATGTCCAGTATTGCTAGACTTATTCAAATTACTACGGAAAATGTTTGAAGTAAAGTCCGAATTGCATGAAATTCCATATTTTTTGTATTAACTGAGGCTATCCGAGTAATCCAACGTGTTTGAAGTATTTGCATGTTTGTGTAGTGTTACAGTATAGTTATTTCACAAAATACAGCCATTTCAGAGCATATTTCAGAAAGTATAGCATTTCAAAGAGTTTATTGTGCATTTGTGTGTTACTGCAAGTTGCAGAGAGGCAGCTGATTTGTATATGATTGCAATGGCCATATTTTCAGTTAATGCACAAACACACATACTTTGCTGGCATGGCTGAATGATTTCTAAAACCAGGTCCACTTGTGTTTGATAATAATATTGCTGAGAATTGAAGAGTGTTTGAGTAAGGGTATGACATTTTCATATAGGCTGCATTTTCTGATATAGATGACTGTACAAAGGCATTTATTCTACTTAATTTAGCTGGGTCAGAAGCCATAGAAAGGGAAGTTCATTTGTGTATGTACCTGCTATTTGTGCTGGACAGGGGGAAAACTGTCATGTTGTTGTACAGGCTGAGTCAAGAGAGGATCCTGAGTACTTAAAATGTAAATTTATAGAAATGTGTAACCCCAAGACAAATATTACAATGGAAAGGCACCAATTTTACATAGGGGATCAAAAGCCAGGTGAATCTTTTGCAGCATATATAACTGATCTGAGAAATAAAGCTAAAACGTGCAGATTTGGTGATTTAAGAGATGAGTTAATAAAGGACAGACTTGTGTGTGGTATTAAAGATGATGCTGTGAGAAAGATTTTATTTCATGACACTGCTTTAAATTTGAATAAGGCAATTGAGATTTGTCAGATATATGAGCACACTGAAAAGCACACAAATATGCTTACAAATGAGAACAGCTTTAGAAATGACTGCAGCAAAGGTCACTTGGATAGTATTCAGTATGTGGTTAAAAGAAATAGGCCCAGGCACATGGCAGCAACTGTAGTCTTTACCACGCCCACTGGTAAACCTCAGAACTTTCTAGCAAATTCCAGAGTTCATACAGCCTCAGTGAAGCAAAAGAGTGAGTCAGCCAACTCAAAGCATGGGCCCCAACCTAGTTTAATTATTAACTGTCATAGCTGTGTAACAATCATGAATCTAAAAGAGAAAAATGCTTAACTTTTGGTCAGCAATGCCACAAATGTAATAGACAGAATCATTTCAAAATATTTTGTAAATTCAAAAGCCACACATTCTTTTATTAAAAAGGAACATTTCAAGGAAAAAGTTGCTCAATTAGAATGCTGTGACCCTACTTTTTATGTTGATGGTGTGTCAGTGCTTAATGAGGCGGTTAATGCAGTTGATTTATGGGCCAAGAATGAAGTATTTTCCACTACTCAGATAAATGGCAAACCCATAGAGCTCAAAGTTGATTCTGGCTCAAAGTGCAATATTATGTCTGCTGAAACATTTCTTAAAGTATGTGCTGGTGAAAGGCTTGATTTGGCAAAGTTTGTGAAGCTTGCTGCATATGGTGGTGAAGAGATTCAAACTGAAGGCTCAGTAATGCTTTCATGTTACTTTGATGGTAGAAGCTACGACGTATTATTTTATGTGCTCAAGAGGCACATCCTGTAATTATTAGGCCTCAGAGACATTTTGAAAATGGGACTACTTTCATTTAACAAGGAAGTTCACCATGTTAGCTTCAAAGACCACTACTCTAATTTTGCCCACTCTATTTTTTCTACCTATGCTGATCTATTCGTAGGCAAACTAGGCAAGCTTTCAGTTGTGTACTCCATGAAGTTAAACCCTCAGTCCAGTTATCAGGCCAGCCAGAAAAGTTCCAATAGTTATCCAGAACAGAGTCAAAGCCAAACTAGATAAAATGGTGCGACAAGGTGTGATTTGTCCAGTGGAAACTCCAACAGAGTGGGTATCTTCATGGTGGTAGCTCAAAAGAAATGCTCAGATGACATCAGAATATGTACTGATCCATGAGATTTTGAACAAGGCACTAAAAAGACCTCATCATTTAATGCACACAGTTGAAGAAGATGTGGCCTTGATACCAAATGCCACTGTTTTTTCTATCTTAGATGCAAAGAGTTCATTTTGGCAAATTCAGCTTGACAAGACATCCTTGTTGCTCACTACTTTCAGTACTCCATTTCGAAGGTACAGATTTCCGAGAATGTCATTTGAGATAAATTCTGCAAGTGAAGTCCTTATAATATTATAGTAGACGACATTCTGGTAGGAGTTCATGTTGAAGCTGAGCATGACAGAAACCTCAGAAAAGTTCTGGAAAGAGCACGTCAAGTGATTCTTAAACTCAATCCACAGAAATGCAAATTCAGGCTACAAGAAGTCCCTTACATTGGTCATGTATTTACCAGTTCAGGCTTAAGACCAGACCCTTCTAAGCAAACAGCCATTCTTGGGATGCCAGCTCCAGACAATGTTCAAGCCCTGCAATGTTTTCTTGGAAAGGTTTACTATCTATGCAGGTTCATTTTAGACTTGAGTCAAATATCCACACCACTCAGAGAGCTAACATATAAAGATGTATCTTGGTCTTGGTTAGAACAGCACCAGAGAGCATTTGATGTCCTGAAACAGATAATTGCTAGTCCACCTATTCCCACATACTATGATATCCACAAGCCAGTTACTCTTTCATGTAATACTTTGAAATTTGGTCTTGGTGCAGTCAATTACAAGAGGGTCAACCTGTTGCTTATGTGTCCAGAACTCTTACCCAAGCTGAAATGCAGTATGCTCACATAGAGAAAGAGCTTTTGACAATTGTGTCTGCATGTTCCAGGTTCGATGATTATGGGTATGATAGACCTATCCAGATCAAAACAGATCATCAACCTCTAGTTACTATCCTGAGAAAGCCTATGCATTCATCTCCAGACAGATTACAATGGATGATGTTGAGATTGCAAAAGTATCATATCAGTCTTGTCTACAAGAAAGGCAAACTTCTTTATCTTGCTGACACTTTGTCGAGATCACCCTGAAGTACCACTGAACAGCATGACAATGAGCAATTTGATTTTGAAGTCATGGAAGTGAGAAATTTTTCTTCCACATGTCTTGATGAGCTGATAGATCACACAGGTGCAGATCCAGTTTTACAGATGCTCAACCGCTTTCTCAAAGAAGGATGGCCATCACAGCAATCTAGTTTACCTCCAGAAGTGCACCCTTATTTTCCATATAGAGACAAGATTCTGTCAGATAATGGCATCATTATGAAAGGTCCTAAAGTTATTGTTCCCAAGTCTTTGTAACTAGAGTACATTACTATCTTGCACCATGGTCACCCAGGAGCAGACTCTACCAAAAGAAGGGCAAGAGGACTAGATTTTGGACTTCTGTCACAAGATATTGAGAGAGTACTTTCATATTGTTCTATGTGTAATAGTACAAAGCCTCATCAAAAGAACAAACCACTTTAGCTGAACCAGATGTGCAGATTTCCATGTACAATCTCACACAAAGTTATTTCTGACAATGGCATGCAGTTTACAAGCCAACAGTTCAAAAGATTTGCCAAAAGTGGGACTTTACTCATGTCATGTGTATCCCAGAGTATCCACAGTCAAATGGTTTGGCATAATGTACAGTCCAAAGTGCAAAGCCATTACTAGAAAAGTCTAAGCAAGACAATAGTGACATTTTCTTGAATCTCTTGAATCTCAGAAATATTCCTTGTGATAAACATCTTGGTTCACCTGCTCAGAGACTTCTGTCAAGACAAACCAGAACCACATTGCCAATCAGTAGTCAATTGTTTGGTTCCATGAATCAAGAACAACAGGTCAGTAAAAGTCCATCTGTTGAAGAACCATTTAACCCAGAAGTCCTACTATGATAAGACCAGCAAACGGCTCAATCCATTATGAGAGAGAGAAGTGGTAAGGATGCAAACGTCCATAGAGTATGATCAGATTGGAGTTGTGAAGAACATCTGCCCAGAGCTGAGATCATACATTGTGGAATCAGAAGGAGCAATTTTTAGGCAGAACTGGAAGAATTTGTTACCAGTGTCTGAGCCTATACCATAGCACATAGCCTATGAGAAAGACTGTTTATCTCAGAGTGAGTTGTCAGGTGTTCCAGTTTCAGAGGAAGTTCCAGAGAACATTCCTGTGATGAATCCCGAGCTGAGCTGTTCACTGAAACCTGTCCCTGTTGCTAAGTCCCATATTGATGGCTATGTCACAAAATCTGGTCAAGTGTTGAGACCATGTCCCAGATATATAGTGACTTGGACATGACAATATGAACCATTTGAACATCATGTTTATTTTTCTAAATGTGTATATTGATGTATGTCTAACTGCTTTCTTTTCTTTAAGAGTGATGATGTATTTCAGTGTGCATGTCTCTTTCAGAAACCTCCTGAGGGCATGTACTAATGTATTGATTACTGAGCATGTGCAGGGACAGAGTGTCATTTTATAGTTAACTGTTGAGATGTAAGCATGCATGTGTGTAAGCTCTGTCTGTTAATCAGTTTGTTTATGTTTATTGATGCTGCTATCCATCCTGATGTATTTCAATTAAAGCCCCTTAAACGAATTAGCCCGTCTTGCTCGTCTTCTAAGTGTAGAGGGATGAGCAACAAGATGGAACAGATAACAGATGATGCATGATGAAAAAAGTGTAAAGGGCAACATAACCTCTGCAGGCTTAAGGCTATGCCATAATTAGGGCCACAGCAATGCATTGCACTCCATGCTTCATGATGTTATGGTACAAAGCAGGCACCCTTACAATGGCATTTCTTTCCATAATACATACTATACTTGAAAGGCAATAAGAAGCATGCCTTATTCTTTGGTGCTCTATGAAACAGACAGTAGGGATCTTTTTAGCTAGATACTCACGCACTATTGGGCATTGCACAATGTAATAAGGTGGAGGAAAGTTATTGAAAATTGCATGATTAAGATTGAGCATTCATGTTACAAAATATTTGTTTGCAGCTTTAGCCATTTCTGGGTGTTATACCACATGAACCATTTAACAAACTAACAGTTATACTCCAAGGAAGAAGGGAATTATTTGCAAAACTGCTAAGTAACAATCTAATTAAGATCTATTTTTACAGCATCTGAACTATTGGAATAAATCTATGATAGGCTTTTTAGTTTACTCCACCCCATGTTCACAAACACTAATACTATTATCCCACATAGAAGTGCAACACAATAGTAATGTCAATGGAATGAAGAGTTCCATTCTAAAACTTTAAAGCATGGTTTTATTGTCACCGAGACTTTTGCTTTCTTTTCCAGAGCAGTTAAAATGGAGGCTGTTATTTTACATACACACACATACTAACGTATATATACATATATATATATATATATATATATATATATATATATATATATATATATATATATATATATATATATATATATATATATATATATGTATGTGTGTGTGTGTGCCTGTGTTTGTGTGTGTGTGTGTGCGTGTGTGCACTATATTACATCAAAAAGACCCTAAGCTAATGGCAGAAATATCGACTGCAAAGCATTGAAAACACAGAACTCAACACTCTAGTATGCATGCGCTGAGAAACAGCCTTGGCACATACAAAATCTGATTTTTTTAAAAACACAGAAGCATCTCCTGCTAAATATATGTACTAACACTGAGATCATACAAGCACAACATTTTCCCAACCTGACAACTGTGTGATCTCACACACCTGTCAATCAGCTGCTTAGCTGATTGTATTTGACCAACCTGACAACTGTGGAACATATATACACACTACACATAAAAAAAAAAAAAAAAGATATAAATATATATATATATATATATATATATATATATATATATATATATATATATAGGTGTGGGTGTGTAGGTATGGTTTGATTTATATATGTTATAAAGATATCATTTCAGAATAAGCAAAAATGGTAAAAAGTAGTGGCCATGACAAAAAATAAAGCACAGAAAAATAAGCATTCATCAGTGCAGTTTAGCATCAGTTGTATAAAATGTTAGTAAATGCTTTATTTATGAACCCATACAGGCAGTTTAGATCTTAATTTAGAACTTTAAACTTAGCAGATGAAACTAGCATTATGTTGCAGATGCTTATAGTTGGTATGCATATTATTAACTGGAAGAAAGAAAGCGAGTTTCTGTTTGACATTCTGTGTCCTGCACTGATAAGCAGTGTACACTGTAGCCAGTTGTCTGCTAGGTGTGTTGAGTACAGTTAGCTGTAGCTGGTTTTACCAAGTTTACATGCTGTGTATGCAGCGTACTACTAGTAATAAGGCTGACTCATTCTCTCCTGATAGCTGCATGCAGAGCTGCACACACACACAAACAAACTAATGAGGTTAAAAGTGAGGGTGTGGTACCATGTACTCAATCCTTTCTTTTGTTACCTTGTTTCCATATAGACTGTAAATATATCCCAATACAAAGTCATGGTGCCCGAGGGTGCCTAGAATGTGTATGTGAGGAACGTGAGGATGTCTTTTATAGAATTTCAACTTGTGACTTGTCACCTGCTATATAACAATTTTCTCATGTCAGATGTAGAAACTAGCAATGAGTACGTGTGGGTGTGTGTGTGTATGTGTGTGTGTGTGTGTGTGTGTGTGTGTGTATATGTGTGTGTGTGTGTGTGTGTGTGTGTGTGTGTGTGTGTGTGTGTGTGTGTTCTAATGAATATGTATAACAATAAGTAGTAGGATAATAATTATAGCCATGAATTTCAGTTTTAATGTGCGCTAGATTTGCCATTAGCTTTCATAGTGTCAGGTCTTGGCAACATTTTCTTATATAACCACTATTTTTCCACTCCAGCTCTCATTTCTTTTAACTCAAATGAAAGGATTGTTATATTCTTTTAAGAATTAAATGAAAGAATTGCTGACTAGTATAAAAGTTTATTTTTTCCATTTTCTTCACAGTGCACCAGATCCATCATCATCCTAACTGGATACATTCATATGAATATGGATGGGTAGAAAACCACAATTGCTTTATTTATTAAGCTTATAAAATGTTCATTTACACTTGAGTGTTCATCTATTCACAGCAGTAGCAGGAGTGATCTGTGTCATGATACTGGAAATAGCACTTGCTTGTTTACTATTTGAGTTTTTATTTAAATGTTAGCAGAATCAGTACATTTATTTATTTACTTACAACATGTGCATTTTAGTTTGAGTTCTATTATTTTTTGTCAACCTAGTAACTAAACTTTTCATTCTCAAACACTTTTGAGCCACCACAAAAGACACAAGGGCAGAGCCAAACAAAATATATATGAACATTTTAGTACAGCCAATTAAACTACATTATTTTTGGGGAGTGGGAAGAAATTAGAATATCAGGAGAAAATCCAGAAAAATGTGGTGAGAACAGTGTAATTCCACAAAGGCTGTGATTAGAGTTCAGAATTGAAACCTGCCGTGACGCAGTAATATTATTAATGAACAGCAGTACTCCTACTTTCAGCTCATTTAACTGCTTGATAATATTTCATTCTCTATGCATGAATGAAATGAATCTCAGATTGTACAGTTAAGAGGCAGATATACTATAACTGAACCACTGGGCTGCCATTGAATTTTGGCATCATAATCATGTGAAAATGTTCAGCTTAATATAGCACTAGATATTATTCTATTATCCACCGACAAATACTTGAGCAAGACATGTTTTTGGTTCCCTGTTAGAATTGTCAATTAAACTAAGTTTCAATTACTGAATCTTCTGGAAACATTTGAAATCATTTATTTTCTACTTTATATTCAAAGCAACAAATGATGCCTTTGTGGTTTCATCCAGTTAAAACAGCTACTCAGATGCATAACTTTTATGCACACATTTTTGCTCAGTTCTTTCTGCTTTGTGTTTGTTGATATGACTATATTGCCCTCTACAATGGCTTTGAGGAGGTGCTTTTCTGTGGCTACTACTAATGCTAATTATAGCACCTCATCTTTTGACAGACACCCCTTCATCTGTCCTGCAAAAGGCTATGACCTGAGTGACTGATACTTTCAAAATGTATTGTCCCTTACATAGATACATACTTTGTGTATGTATTAGATTATTTACTATAGCAATGTCTTACTGCCCATCTCTGTTTCTATATATATCTGTTTTCTTTCTTCATCTTCTTCTTTCGGCTTTTCCCAGTTAGGAGTTGCCACAGTGGATCACCTGTCCACTCATGACTGGCAGTGGAGTTTTATGGTGTCGAGTTGCAAGCCCAGCGTCCAACCTTCCACAGAAGGCACATCTATCTTCTTTCCATGAGCTAAATTAAAATTGTCTTATATTTATCCATTTTGTCTACAATGTTGAATTATTGTCCAGGAGGTCCACATGTTCACTTCTTTCTTCTATAAGCAGAATGTTTTACTGCTGCTGTTATCATACCTCTCAACTGTCCAGATTTTTTAGAATGCCCAGATTTTTGCCTTGTATTTTTGGTCTATTCATCATAAAATTGGTGGTTTTCTGGCAAATCACTGAGGAATAAAGGCACTAAATAATGCCATACATTTGAGGTTCAGACTTCATATCCTTCTGAAAATGCATGCTAGCATTAACCCTGTTATTCTTGCAACTTTTTAAATTTATAAGAGCAATATTTAAACTATTTCCCTATTTTGGGCCTTTGTTCCTCCATTATTTTAGGCTTTCTCGAGAATTCTGTGCTAAGAGGTCGAGAGGTATGGCTGTTATCCATGGACTTCCTGTCTTTCTGTTTTTTTTTTTCCTTTTAGATGTATATTCATTCACAAACTTGCCTTCCTAGGCAATTTTTAAATATTCATTTTTCATAGATTGTTAGATTATGAAAAGCTCACTAAGACTCACCCACAGCTTGATGTGAGAAAGAGGTTAGTTTGCTTTTGCTTTCTTGTATTTTGTATTACTTTATTTCCTTCTTCTATTTTCTATATTGTGATGTGTTCTCTTTACACTGTGTTTTACTTGTAATCTGCTTTTAATTGCATATTTAAACTAAGAAAGAGACCACAGCTGTGTCTCCTATGAGTCACACAGAAATCACATTGTTACCTGCTTCCCACCCTGTTGCTGTTGTGTTTTTAAACTCAGCTGTCTTTCTAGTTGCCTGCCCTTTTTGTTAATTTGACCATATATTCCCTTCCCCCTTCCCTTTCACTGGCTGTTGTGACTAAGCACAAAATTATCATTTTGTGGAATCACTTCCCTTCAACTATTTAAATGTATTAACCATCCTGCTGTATTCCATAGAACCACAATGCAAAGTACCCACCCCTTCCAATCCTTCTTGCTCTTTTAAAATGAATGGCTCTCAACTTAGACAGGTAAAGCTTAAGTTATCCCTTCTTTCATATCTATGTGCTTAGTGAACACTGCAGCGCTTAGGGGATTAACTCATTTTCCATCTTACCTTTAAAATCTGCAACATCTGCTCCAAGACTACCCTTATTGGAGAGCCCACGTTCTGCCTCTCAATAGTCATCTTGGGATTAGTGCTTCTGTTTTTCTCCTGGTGAGAGAAGGAGCATGGGGACATTATATCCTGGAGACTGCTGATCATCAGAAAGCCTAATAATTGCTTCATAGGTGCTTACAATTTGTGCTTTTATTTTGCTCCTGGTGGGAGAAGGAGCATAGCGCATTGATTCCTGACTGTTTCTAGTTGGGCAATCAGTGTCTGTGATTGCCATTCCTGGTTGGTCTGTTTCCTATTCAAGACATCTATCAGGAAAAAGGCTGCAGCAGAGCTACAGACCCTTACATCATCTGGGACAAGACTGTGGAGCACCAAAGTGGCCTGCTTCTCATGTTGGAATTAGTGCTAATGTTTTGCTTCTAGTGAGAAAAGAAGCAAAGGAGCATTGTATCCCAGCAGAGTAAAGCTGTGAGGAGACCAGCACTAGTAGTAGCCAGGCAGTAGCCATTCATATGACTCCCCTCTTTTCATCATTCTTGACAAGCTAATACGTTGTTTTCAGTAAGTACTGCATGATTTGTTTCTAACTTCAGAATATCTACCTAAATACCTTATCCATAAATAACCAGGGTCTACTTATTAGTTTCCCCTCAAGTGTTTGTCAGTGCCCTGTATAGACACAGTTACTTTGAGTGACATTTTTTGCTGTAAATGCACGATTGAAATGTCACTAATACCTAGTTGCACACAAGACAACTAGTCTGCAGTGACAAGCGTTGCCCCCACAGTTGCAAACTGGATACTCCTGACATTGCTTTATATTCTCAGTGCAACTGTCTAATCAATAAAACAGGGTCTGTTGCCATAGATATGAACTTTCCGATTATCTCCTTTTCTAGATTGGTGGATATGGGTATCCTGAGGCAATATAAAAATTGCCTCATGTTTACTAACAACCAGTTAATTCTCAAACAATCTGATATGCTATGCAAGAGATATATTTACACAATGTCACTGGAGGCAAAACTGTTGCATAAAAGTACTCCTAATGTCACTAAGGCTGTTAGTAGTACAGACACTGCACCCATCATGCACAATTCAAAGCAGGCATATAGACCCACATATGCTGAGGCACTTAAAAGTAACTTTCCTAAACCCCAAAGACCTGGTAGATGAAGTACACATAACAAATACTCTCAGCAACCCCGAATGCAATCTTTCAAAACAACATCCACATCAACACATACAGCCACATCTCATGAAGCCTCTATTTCTAAGTTCATAAGGCAAGTCACCACACATTATTGGAGACTCCATTGTGAGACACACTTATGTCCCTCTCACCAGGTTGCGTAAAAAGATAGTCATGATCAGTTGCTTATCAGGGGCTATGATCTGCCAGATTACACATGCACTCAGGTCATTGGATCACAGTTACCAATATGACTCAGTCTTAGTCCATGTGGGTGTAAATGACCTGAGACGTACTTCCCTAGACTATATGAAGAAAGACATCAGGGAGCTTTTGGAATATGTGTCCCAGGCTGGTATGAGCATAGCATTGAGCAGCATTTTACCTTCTCCAAGGAAGATGCTACAATACAAATAAAAAATGACTGACTTTAATAATTGGCTTAGCTTCTGGTATCATTCTAAGGAGGTACAATATTTGTCAGCATGGAAGGAGATGTTCAACAGACCATGCTGCTTTGCCAGGGATGGTCTGCACCTCTCCCATCTAGGCTTTCAAATATTAGCTAAAACATTGTCTTCCCCATAGTGTATTTTTTTAGACAATGCAAAACTGAAAGTACATCTAACATAGCAAATCAAAACCAAGAAAATCTAAAGGTATTACTGCTCAATGCTAGGAGTCTAAACAAAAAAAAAATTCCACTCCTTAGAAGCTCTCTTCACCCTAGAGAATCCTGATGTTTGTGTGATCACTGAGACATGGTTTAAAGCTACAGAGAGTACATCGACAATCCACGGTTATAATACCTTACAGACATTCAGACCAGCTACTACACAAAAGGACTAAAAGTGAAGGGGTATCATTTTACATGAAAAATAAATATACATCAAGGCTGGTTAAACAGGACAATGCACTTGAGAGCTTCTCTATGTTCAAATCACCACAGGTAAAATTTAATACCACTTCCTTGCAAGCTATAGGTTCCTCCTCTATGACCCAGGAAACCCATACCATGTATTTAAATGTATTGGAAACACTCACCATTCAACCCAACACCATATTTATGGGTAACTTTAATTATCCCATTATTAACGGGGTATCCTATAGGACACTAAACATATAGGTACAGAGATTCCTGGATTTTGTAAGCACAAACTCCCTGGACCAGATTATCAGTACACCAACTAGGACTGCAACCATACTGGATCTGGTACTAACTAATATGGGAGAGTGCTGAACATTGCCCTAGTGTAATGCCTTCCTTGGTAAGGTCAGACCACAAAACAGCCTACTTTGAAGTGAAAATAAAACATGGATCCCCAGCTAACCCTGGAATATTCAGGAAGTACTCTAAGGCTAACTTCCTGCTATTAAGTGATAACCTGGCAAAATTTGAAGGCCCCATAAAACCTGAGAACACTGTTGACTATGCAGAACTGTTCACAGAAATGCTATACAAACATGTTAATAGCTGCAAAGAGACAGGTGTGCCCACCAGGAAGAAGTACAGAACTATCTCAAAAAACAAGCCATCCTGCCAGAATCAGAACATCAATAGACTGTATAACAGAAAGAAGAAAATCATGGCTAAAATTAGGAGGTACAGCACTCAGCAGGATAAAAGCAGTCTCATTAAACTAAACAAACAACTCAAATGACAAATAAAGTCTACCAAAGCCAATTTTTAGGTAAATTTGGCCTCTGAGGCCAAGGGTTACCACAAGCCATTCTTTAGCTATGTCCGCAACCTCAAAGGTAATACATAATTGTGTGCAGAGCTCATTGTAAATGGAGCCACCTATACTGAGCCAGAAGATATAGCAAAACTACTGACTGACAAATGTGACTCCAACTTTACCCCTCTCTCCCCCTCAATCTTCCCTTAGGAAATACCATCAAATATAACTCCTCCTGTTATGACTAGGGAACAGGTCCTTAATGCTTTTTCTAAGACTAAGAACACTGCATCAATGGGCCCAGACAATATCCCAGGATGCCTTTTAAATAACATGAAACATGACCTATCATGACATCTGGAATTATTATTTAACTGTATCCTCCAAACAGGCTTTGCGTCTTACAAAGAGAAAACAGCAACAGTCATTCCTCTGCACAAAGCTGGGCCATCTACTGTTCCTGGAAACTACAGACCCATAAGTCTCACTAGTCTCATATGCAAAGCCATGGAAAGAATTATCATGGAAATGATCAATAATTATATAGTAAACCTCCAGACATTGGACCCAACCCATTTTGGTTTCATCAAGGGCAGGTCATGCCTACTCAACCTAGTGGACTTGTTTGAACAGGTCACCAAAGCAAAGGTTGAGAGTAAAATGGATCACACTACCTACCTTGACCTGGTCAAGGCATTTAACACAATACCTCACTTGGCCATTGCTGACAAGCTCAAGAGGTCAGTTACAATCTCTTATGTCACCCTGTCAATAGTCATCTGGCTCAAAGACAGAACCCAGGAAGTTAGAAGAGGCCAGTCACAAGGGGAGTCCCTCTGGGATTGGTCCTGGGATGACTCTCATTTGGCATATACTTCCCTTGAAGTCAAGGCCAATGTCAATGACCTCTGGCTGACTAAATTTGCAGATGATTGCAGACTAGGAACTCTCATTGAATCCCACATTGACACAGATGTTCTCCAAGAAGGGCTGACGCAGACATGCAACTTGTGTCAGAGCTATGGGCTAAAACTAAATGTCTAGAAATGCATAATAGTATCCTTCTGGAAGTAATCCATCCCTGGTAACTGTCATATTGACAACATGCCCCATAGAGCTGACCTAGTAGTCAGGGACTTAGGGACACACATAGACAGTAATCTAGCCTTCGACCATCACATGTCTAGAATAGTGAGGATATCATTCTATGTTGCTCAACTTTTAAACAAAGGTATGGCATCTTGGTCTAAGGAAGTAATTGTTCCACTATATTCGGCATTCATCAGATGTATCATTGAGTACAATGCCCCCTTTAGTATGTACCTACCCAGGCATATCCAACAATTGGAATGTCCACAGAGGTTCTTCACTAAAAGAATACAGGGCGTAAGTAACATGTCCTATGCAGACCACCTCAAGGCCCTATCCTTGTATTTTGTCTCCTACAGGCTGTTGAGGGGAGATCTATGCCTGAAATACAAGGCATTTCAGACCCCACTCTAATGGCCTCCTGCATATCTGCAAAACAAATACACCAGAATTACCCATTCTAAAGACTTAAATCTTGCCTGTGATATAAATAGGACCTGATGGAGAGACAGGTATGTGTCCTGGAGACTACCCTGTCTCTGGAACAGGATCCCCAACCATGTGAAGCAGATTTCCTCCATGACCCATTTCAAGTGTAATTTGGCCAATTGGATGGGGAACAGGAAATCCATCCCTGGTTTGGCACCTATGTCTCTAACAGACACTGGTAGCCTGTAAATGGTTCATCTCCCAGGCCCCTTCTTGTAAATGTTTCACATAGCAAGCCTCTTTTTACACTTATCAAGGATACAAGAACTTGTCAGAGGTTTGGGATGCATGGCTAGGTTTAAAAAGGACCTATGGACATATAAGTAGTTTCATTAATCTGTATGACACTGCGAACAAACTGATTTACTTTTTTAAAATGTATTGATGTTATTATCAAAGCATATATGAGTTACAAAATTCTACAAATTAATTATTTTACTAGTACTGCTGTAGGATTATGACTTTCATGTATTTTGCAATTGGCACTGCACAGTATATGTCATTAAAGTGTCTATATCAGAACATTGAAGTATTAAAACTCCGAATGTTCTGATATCGAACACTATTCAGCGAATGCTAAGAATAGTGAAGCTGCAGAACAGCAAATTCTTTCCTCGGGAAAGAATTTGGTTGGCCGTTTATGTGGCTTCGCTATTCTTTGTGCTGTGGTGGAAAGTTATGGGTTGGGTTCAGGTAAGTGTGCAATTGTTTGTACGTTAGGGTTGGGGGCAGGTTAAGTGAGTTAGGGTTAGGGCACGGGTTAGGTGTGTGTGCGATAGTGACAGACTTTAGGGTTAGGGGCGTTAGGGTTAGGGGTGGTTTAAATGAGTTAGGATTAGGGCGCGGGTTAGGTGAGTGTGCGATAGTGACGGACATTAGGTTTAGAGTTTGGGTTAAGGTAAGTGGGTAGATAGTAGTGTATGTTTAGTTTAGTGTAGCGTTAGATGTAGGAATTTAAGTGTATGTGTGCGGTTGCTGTTTGATGTGCTTGTGTTGTGTGTATGTGTTTCGGAGCAGCAAATTTTTTCCATGAGAAAAAATTCGCTGTTCTGCATGTTTGATATTTTCATGTTTAGATGTTTTGGGGCTGATGAAATAGCATTCGCTATTTTCATCTTTCAATAACGTGATATAAACACTCATTAAATGCTTGCTTACTTCCTTTCTATATGTTCTTCTTATCTGCTTGGGCCAACATTTATCTCCTTGGGAGTTATGCTCTCTCTCTTCACTATGGCTACTAAAAGAGAAGCTCTGGGAACTGTTGCTAATATCTGGCAAATATAAGGCAAGTGATTGCTATGGAAAGGTGATACATCAGGTTTCAATGCCTGCCGTTAACATTAGCCTGAGACTGCAATGATACCAGTAAGTGCTGGTGGGAATAAAGAGCAGTACTTAAAGTCTACATTCAGGTTAGAACTGGATACTATTTAGAAAGAGTTGCATTTGATTATGGGGAAAAATTAATGGATTGCATGGTCTATAATAGTATGCCCAGAGCATGTTCTGAATCTGAGATAGCTTATTACAAGCAATTCAGCCATGAAGTAATCTTGATAAAAACAGTGTATATGGCTACTATATCTGGTTTTCTCACATCTGTTTTTTAAACTGTTGGTAATGGTTGATCCCTTGTGATATAAACTTCATCATTCTCTATAATGCTTTGTGGCTCATGTTTCCAATGTTTCTCAGCTACTAGAATATTGTAATGTTTGCAGAATCCCCAGTGCAACAGTCTTGCCACATAATTATGCCTTTCAGTATATAGGCCTTCTGCCATTAGTGTATCATACCCATTAACAAGATGTGTGACTGCTTCCAGTTCTATTTTACAGAACCTACATTTGTCTGTTTCTCCCACATGTTAATGAACTTTGTAAACCCACATGTACATAGCCCCCCATCCTGGGCAGCTAATATTAACCTTTCATCTTTTGGTTATAATTCCCATCTCCTTAACCACTCCTGAATTAGATCCTGATTGACATGAGGTTGTTCCAGGAGTGTTCTGCACTTGCAACTATATTTATGCATTTTCTACATTTCTTATATTCTCATCTGATCCTTCTACTTATATTATTTCTTTTATTTTTTTGGCATATTCATTTGCTACCTGATTTTTGTCTACTTCTGGTCTCGTTTACATTCCCGTTTGACACCTATATGCTTCTGATAAACTAAACATGGAAGTCGTTTTAGATTTGCTCTCTTCATGTTTCAAAACTTTCACTCACTATGTTTGGATATGATGAGGTCAGCAGATATGTATTCAGTCCTATGATTGCAGATCTATACATGCAATCAATTTTGAGGAGGTCCATACCTCCTTCAGAACAACGGATAGACGACTTGGTATACATGAATTTTTGTAGAGCATTTGATAAGCATGAAGCAATTTTTCTTGCTTTCCATAACAACTGATCCAATAACTTTTAGGGCCAGTGAATCATCTCAAAACTGTAAGTTAGAAAAGGATGAGAAAATCGGTTTATAACTTAGACTTTGTTTCTAAATGACAAGGCTGTTTTCAGTATTAATTTTAGTCTTTTAAAATATTCTTTGCTGAGTTTTTTCATATGTTTTATTGTCGCTCCTTCATCAGTTCCAAAATATTTATACACTCCTCCTGCTCAAGTTCTTTTATATCATAGTCCTGTCCTAGAGTGATATTTTGTTGGGCTGCAGCTTTCCTGCTTTAAATGTCACTTTTTTCATTTATCAAGACCAAGTTGCATTCTTATATCATCTGAGAAAGTTTTGACCACTTCCATTTGTGTTTTCAACTCCTCATCTGATGAACTATACAGTTTTAAATCATCCACAAAATGATGAGACGTCTTTACACTTTGCTGTTGTCTGGGAGTCAAATTATTGTCTGGGAGCCAAACTGTAACCAAAACCTAATCTATTAAGTAGAAAGTTTAATGGGTTAAAGGCAAGACAAAAGAGCAGCAGTGCCAAAGAGTCACCCTGGAATATTCCCCTTTGAATTTTTATCCCTGGAATAATAATTTGCCCTTTATCATGGTTTAGCTGCAAAGTGTTTTGCCACTGTTTCATGGTCACTGTAATGCAATTGATCAGTGTAGGGCTTATCTTATATATCTGTAAGCACTCCTTTTGGCATGAATGTGGGATGCTGTGAAGTGCTCTTTTGTAGTCTCTCCAAGACATACTTTGATTCTTCCCCTTTTTACAATTCTCCATTATGATTTTATTTAACAACAAATGATTCTTTGCCCCATATGGCTTTCGTTTGTTACCCTTTTGTTATATTGCCATAACTGAGTTTTCTTCTAAATGACTATAAACTCTGTCAGCATCAATTCCAGTATATAGTTTATACATCATCTGAAGGCAAGTACTCGGTCTATAGTTTTAAGATAGCTTGTGTGAAGATAGGAGGCACTGCCAGACATGCCAGGGAGAAGTAAGGCAGTGGATGTATGACTTGTGCCAGCACAGCAAGCTGGAATTTTGTAAATAAATATATGTCATTTGTATATCAAACTGATTTGTACAGATGTTTGTACTGAAAATATATTTGTGAGCTTTGCTCATGTTAATTGTGTTAAATTGTATCAACAATGCACCCTGAAATGAAGAGAAATGTGCATGTATTATGGTAACTGAATTAAATGTATATGTTTTAACAGAGGGCACTGGCACATCAATGATTAACCAACTGGCTTATTTTAAGAAAAATAAAGGACATGTAGATGAGCTGTTAAATCATTAAAAGTCACACCACAGTGCTGAGTAGGACCAGAGTCCCTAGGTCTGGGAGCAGCTATTATCTGTTAGCTTTTGTAAAGAAGGTGGAAAGTATTGTAAATATCTCTGTCTCCTAGACATTGCAACAAAAGCCTAAATGTGTATTGTAGCAGTCTGCTAAAGTCCTGTCTCAAACTTCAAAAGATGTGAGAACCTAGAATCAGGTGACTAGATGAGGTGATTCTGCAAGTCGTCTTGGATATTATATTTTACAGGGAGTGATCTCAGAATATAGAATATTCTGTTTGGGAAGCCTGATTAAAAAGACTGCTCACGTATTTCATCTTGCTTTGACCAAGTAAGTTATTATATAACAGTAAAATTCTCTTAGATTTCGACAGGAATTTAGTGAAGATCAGTTTAGAGAGTGTTTTCTTTATTTGTATGAGTCTGTCAATATTAATTTCAATATTTTCTGTGATTTAAACTCTGTGGTTTACTGTGAATATATATTCAGTATTTTCATGTTCTTTTATTACTTATTATTAAATATATTTAAAATTTCTATTGTGCCTGGTTCTTGTACAGAGTATCTAACCTTTGAGAGTACATGTATTTATTTGGTGACACTGTGTGGGCCACTCCAGAAGGACTAGCCATTTTGGTGAACTTCTACCATTTGTATTAGTATTAATATTACACAGTATAATTAGATATCCTATTAAGAGCCTTATAGTAACTGACTAATGGTAGTGATAACTACCTTATATTCTAGGCAGGAGGGTGCATGGCAGCTAAATCTGTGCCAGCCTTTCCCAGGTGTGCATGTATGAAAATCATATCTTAAAGAGTGTGTGTGTCAGCTACTTGGGCAGGGTCATGAAGCACTGGGTTTATAGAGACGATGCTGGGGGACGTGGCTTGGACCCCCGCCTGAGGACCTAACCCTACAGCTGTACTAACGGGGAGTCTTACTGAGGATCTGGAGGGAGACAGATATAGATACATCCAGACCCCGGGCTGAGTGTGTTCCCTGTGTGCTCTTAAGGGAAATTGTACTTGATGCAGAGAGGTCAGCATCGGGAAATACTGAATGTATCCCTTTGTATTCCAAGTGCATGTCCCTCCCCAGTGTCAGTGGTGAGGATTCAGGCTCCTTTACTACTGGCCCAGCGTAGGGATGACACATATTGGTGCTCATCACATATTGGCAGCAGTGGTGGGCATCACAGCTTGCAAGCTCATTCTTAAGGAGAAGCGTCATTTTTCCTGTTGTTAACAAGGTTGCTGTCTGTTTGGGATGTCCATATAAGTAGTTCTAACTTAGAGCTAAATCATTGTGTAACTTTCTGGGCCTGGGGTTTTCCACTTGGGAGCTTTTCTTAATTTTATTTCACTTTCTATGACTGTTACTTCATCCCATTTCAAATTCGGTACATTTGAACTTCTTACTCTTTCTTTTACTTCTTCTATCCATTTTATCCCTGGGATTCAGAAACAGCTGTTTTACATGCAGGAACAGTGTAGGACCTCCGGCATGGAAAATGGCTGCCAAGCGATCCAGGAAAGTGCTGTTTTCACATGCATGAGCAGCCCTACACTGTTCCTGCACAGAAAGCCGTGCAAGGTGCAAATCACCTCATTTGCTGGTAAAAAACATGCAAATGAGGTAATTTTATGATCCACAAAGCTGGCCGGACTCTGTGCAGGAACAGTGTCAGAGCAGAAATGTATTCAGTTAGTAAATGAATACATTTCTGCATCTAAGCAAATGGAGTCAGGACAGCTCATAGAAAGCATGTATTACAGTCAAACACACATGCCAATGGCCAAATATAAGGCCGTTGGCATTAATACATTTTTATTTTTGTTTTAAATTAAACTTTTTTTTTGGTCAATCATGGCCGTTTAAGCTTAAGCTGGGATCTGGCCAAAAAGTAAAAAAAATTAGAAAAGTCAATTTTAAGCTAATTCTGCATTGTAACATTATAGTCAATGGCATGCAGAATGTAAAAATATGAGAGAGCACTGGTTGTCAAGGGGAAATGGTCCGTCTAAGTGCAGTAACTAAGGATGTACACATGGGGGTATGCAAATGAGGGGAGTTATACTGAATCACAGATTTCCTCAAAGTGTCAGCTTGCACCTAACAGTGTAGGTACAGGAATACGACAGTCCAAGTAGAAGAGTTGAATGACTTCATAAGGAGGTGTGTCATGCTTGCTGGAAGCTCATTGGAGCTCTGTGGCTCGTGTTTGCCCTTAGCTAAGCAAAACTAAGGAAGGGGGTGTGTCTGAAGCTATATTGTCTTATTCCATGAAATGCAGAGCGTGTTTGCATACAGGCAAGGCCATTCCTGTTTAAAAGAACTTGCATTAGCTAAACTGGTGTGCGCAGTGCTCAGCGGACTTAAAAAAAAAAAAAAAAACTGAGGAAATAGCAAAACTGTTTACATTTGAGCACCAGGTATGCGTGGCATGCCACAGGGCTTAAATAGGGAGGAAGTGGGAAGGGGAAACAGCAGTAGGCAGACAATCAAGGAGAACTAGCATAGCTGGCAGGTGAAATGTATCAGAATCAGCCAATTACAAATGCAGCAGCACAGCACACTAATATAAACTATGCAGGCACCCTACAGACTGTTTTTTCCCACAAACTCTACACCACCGGTGTACACAGATGGGGGATTTTTAACTGACAAAAATAACAAAATATGTTAGAGGCTGCTGGTGCTTTACTCCATCAATATGTGCTAGAGACTGAGGATAGTGAGGAGGAGAATGCAGACAACCTACCCACAGTGAGGAGGAGGAGAAGAGTATACAGACCCAGGGTAACCTACCAGAGCCTACATGAGCTGGAGATAGTAGAGCACTATAGGGTGGACAGGGACATTCTACAGCAAATCTTTGAGCTGTGTCAGCCACGCCTTACACACAGAACTAATAGAGGGGAACCCATATCAGTGGATACCAAGGTATGTCTGGGCTTAAGAATACTAGCCACAGGTACCTTCCAAAGACCAACTGGGGATATCATGGGGGTCTCACAAGCATCAGCATCCAAGGTACTCCACCAGTTCCTGGATTCCATGACACAAAATGCCAAAGAGCACATATATTTCCCCACCACCCATGAGGCGCTAAACACACATATGCGTCTCTTCCACTGTATAGCAGAATAACCTGAAGTAGTTGGTGCTATAGTTTGCATGCACATCCACATCAAAGCACCACCCAGTGAGCAGGGCAGGGTCTGCATAAACCGCAAGGGCTTCCCCTCCATCATCTGCCAGGTCGTGTGCGATGGCCAGGGCATTATCATGAATGTGTGTACTGGCAGCCCTGGAAGCTATCACGACTTCCACATGTGGCATTGCTCACAGCTGTATCAGGCATTTGCTAGGGGGACATCCCATATGGGCATTTAGTGGAGGATGCTGGCTATGCACCGGAGCCGTGGCTGATGACACCCATCAGTAATGCACACACACACCTGAACAAGAACACCATAATGAGGCACACGCACAAACCAGGATCATTGTAGAGTGTGTTTATGGGATGCTCAAGTCACGCTTCAGCTGCCTTGACATATCCGGTGGAGCCTTGCACTACTCTCCAGCTACATGTACACAAATGTTCATAGTATGTGCCATACTGCACAATATGATCCTGTGGAAACAGCTGCAGCAGGAATAGCATGGGGCAGAGCCACACAGCCTCCCACCATTGCCAAGGCTAGCACAGGCACAGAGGGACTCAGAGGAGGAACACCCTGAGCCTGCCTCTGTAGGTAGAAAGAGGCATGCACAGTATGCTCAGGCCTTGGCAAAGAGGCAACGCATAGCACACACACTGACACTATAGGGACCCAGTGACTGATGCCTCTCTCTGACTCACACAGACAGTAAAAGGGATGCCAAACATGACACTACCTAAGCTTTACCATGTACTGGGAGTGTACTATGTGCATCCAACATAGTCAGCCCTCCAGTTTTGTAATTGTCACATGATTTTTTTGGGCTGCATGTCATGTGATTAACATTGACTCCTATTTAAATGGAATGTTTTAATGAAACCTGTATTAGTATTGAGAAAGGGTGTGTAACCTGAAAGCTTTGCTGTTTATAAAGGTGTATTTTTTCCTCAACGTTTTTGTCTTATTGGATTTTTGCAACAGCATTTCGAATTTGTAGTACTTTTGTTTGCTGTTTCGTTCGGAACATTTTGAGAGTCATTGCAGCCATTTCATGGAAACTACAAATTGCCTTAAGTCTTTGTTGACTAATGAGGTTAATCCTTTATTGCATTTTGTCCCCACACCATCTATGGACTATGATGCTATCTGTTCTATAACCACAGAAAACTCGGCAGATTTTGGTAAGAAGTTACAACTGCTAGAGAGGAAGTTGGGTGCATTTAAGCGCCTGCAGTGGCAACGCTTTAGTTTCATGGCTTATTTGGATAGGGGTATAGTGCCACGGCGCTTGAGAGTTTTAAAGATGCCCTCATATGGCAACGCCTATCCGGATTTGTTAAAGCGATGGCAGCAATTAAATATTAAATTAAGTCTTGATTATATGGTCCTTATGAATGACTTTTTTTCAAATAATGAGAAAGAACTGAAGGAAGAGATAATGAATATGGAGACTGAAATTATGGCTATGCCTTGTTTCAACACTATGCTTAATTCTTATCAGCAAATGCTTGATAGACTGCAGGCACTTGATGATCGACTAGAGGCAACTAAGAAATGTAAATTGTTACGGGACATGGCAGATTTTCAAAAAGACCATATTTTCTCTTGGCCAAAGAGTGATGTGCCCTTTTTAAATAATAATAAAAAGACGGTGGTTCAAAAAACCTCTATGGACACTCTTGATGATTTTCCTGAATTAGTAGCAACAAACTCTCCCCTTCGAGAACTGGCATTACTTGATCAATCTAATGGTGTGGTCATGACCACGCCTACTTTGGTTGCATCACAGTCAGCTGGTGCAAGTGCCGGCTTGCGCTTAACTGGAGAAGAAATGGAGAATGGTAATGATAGCAAAAAGAACAATGATGCTAAAAAATGCATCAATCTACAATAAACCTTTTTCAGAAGCGCTTTCAATTGGAACAACCAGAGAGGGTAAAAGAGCGATCTACTTCGAGGGGGAGATCAACTATAAGACAAACAGCGCATCCAACCAAGTGCAAAAACAGCAGTCCGGCCAAGCAGGTCAAAGTAATCCGATTATAACGCGAGGTATTTTGAACTTATCGAGCTTTATTTTGGAAGCTTCTCATTACACATTGCTTCAGAAAGGTCTTAGTTTTATTCCAACATCTGGTGATGACTTAGTTTCTGCATTGACTGATCTCAAGCAGTTTATTAGGAATTTAAATTTAAAAGTGATGTTTAAGAACAATGTTCCTATTCAAACAGCCCGTAGAAGGCGCAGTACGTTTGTACCTGTTAACATTCCTGTCCTCACAGCATATCATGATTTATGTGAGAGGGAATTGAGGTGTGCATACTCAAACACAACTAAAAAACACTATAATTTAACATATGAAGAATTTCTAGCACTCAAAGAACTGCAGGCGGATAACAGTATAGTTATCAAGCAGGCAGACAAAGGAGGCATTGTTGTAATTATGGATAGAGTTAAATATTTTTTATCTGTGTCTGTTTTACTAGAAGATGCCCATGCCTTTAAAGCTATTTCACCTGTTGATGTTAAGAAATGCATTAGTTCTGTTAATATGATGGTATATGATTTACAACTTAGTGGTGATATTGATTTAGATTTGTTTCATTTTTTTACTGTTCCCTGTCCCACCATACCACAATTATATGGTATACCGAAGATCCATAAATCACTAAGGAACCTCCCAATGCAACCTATTGTTTCTGGTAATGGTTGGCTCACTGAGCCTATTTCACTTTACTTGCAGAAACAGTTGCATCCTTTTTTAGCGCAATGTAACACTGTGTTAAAAGACACTACAGAATTTATTATTAAACTAAGACATTGGTTTAATAGTTTAAATACTGATATTATGCATAGAGGGGAATTCTTGTTTGTGACTTTGGATATTTCATCTTTATTTACGGTTATACCAAATGAGTACGGAATTAATTCTATTCGTGAATTTTTGACTATGCAGTCCTCGTTGTCAGCAAGGAAAATAGAGAATATTTGCTCTCTATTGGACATAGTATTAACTAATAATGTTTTTTTTGTTTAATAAACAATTTTATTTGCAACTTACCGGTGTAGCAATGGGCACACCGGTAGCTAACACTTATGCAAATTTAGTTTTATTTCAGTGGGAAAGGACATATATTCATGATAGCACTAATATTTTGAATAAGAATGTTTGCTTTTATCAATGGTTTGTGGATGATTGTTTTTTAATTTGGAAAGGCTCTCCTGTAGAACTAATTGAATATATTCAATTTTTGAATAGTACTACTGATTTTTTAAAATTCAAAATGGAATATTCAGATAATTCCATAACCTTTTTAGATCTCAAGGTTGTGTTGAAGGAAGGTTCAATTAATACTACAGTATATAAAAAAGAGGTCCATGCGGGCAGGCATATACATAACACCAGTATGCATGCCCCACATGTATTTCAAGGTGTTGTGAAGGTGCAGTTTAGTAGAATCAGCAGATTAAATACTGATGATTCATGTTTCCTTTTCAGTTAAATAAAACGCTAGATGAGTTTGTAAGCAGCGGTTATGATCTTGAATCAATACTGCCTATTAAAGCTAATATTATAGCTGATAGACAGACAAAATTGAAACCAATCTTTTTGATTGGTATCTGACTCTAATAAGAGTGCATTGAAGGAAGATAGAATCAGATATGTGACAACTTACAACACCATGACATATTTAGTTAAACGTATTATTCAAAAATACTGGGTAGTCTTAATGGCATCTGCGGACATTAGGGCTGTTCTAAGTAGTAGACCGTATTTTTCCTACAGGAATATGAAAACATTAAAGAGCAGATTATGTTATAAAGATTTTAAAGATGAGAAAAATGTTCAACAAGACTCTTTTAAATATGGTACGTTTAGCTATATGAACTGTAGCTGTTGCAGTGACATTATAGGTAGTAGTGTTGGTAACACATTTGTTCACCCCATGACACATAAGACTTATAGATTTACTGTGGTAGCAACTTGCATTAGCAACAATGTTGTTTATTTAGCAACCTGTACTGTATGCTCATCATTTTATGTAGGAAAAACAAATAGGAAGTTAAAACAACGTATTATTGAGCATAAATCTGAGATAAGAAGGGCTAACAAAAGGAATGCTTTATTTAAACATACAAGTACTCATACTAATGAACATAAATTTAAATTCAGGGTTATTGACATGGTACATATATCAGATGGGGGGGTGACATTAATAATCTCTTAGAAGTAAAAGAGTATGAGTGGATATTAAGGCTATCAGCTGATTGTTTACCTGGCTTGAATTCTGCTGTCACATTAAAACCTATTTTAGTTAAAATACAAGTACTAAGTTATGCTAAATGTTATATGTGAGTTTTCAGGTTGTGAATTTATTGTAGAATGTATTATATATATGTAAAATACTATGTTTTATTAGTTGCATGAAATTTTAAAGTTTTGTAATTGTCACATGATTTTTTTGGGCTGCATGTCATGTAATTAACATTGACTACCTAAGCTTTACAATGTGCTGGGAGTGTACTATGTGCATCCAACATAGTCAGCCCTCCAGCACTGTCTTCAATACTGGCTCAGCAACAATGTAAGCCACTCTTCCTATCAATAACTGAATGGAGTAGTATATTCTCGGACTTGTATATATGATATGGATGCAAGCATGCAAGGGAATTGGGTGGCTGAATGGGACAGCAGCGCAGACAGCTAAATGGGACAGCAGGAAATTCATAACAAATACTGGTGTCAACATACTAGACAGCACTACACAAGGTGACAACCCCCATTACAGTACATGTGATGGCCCAACCCCCATTACAGTACATGTGATGGCCCAAAGAACTGTGGGTGTCAATAGGTCACACACATGGATGTCAATGAGGGTCCATATCCACCACTAGCCTCACCCAGCAGGACAGGTGCAGATGACCATGAAGAAAGGCTGGGCTAAGGCTCCCAAATAATGGCAATGTTAAACAGCCCCCCACCAGACCTACACAGACATACTACAACAGGTCTGGCAGTTGCATTCTAGTTCTGAAGGTCTGAAACTGAAATATATGCTATTAATATCTAACGTGTGTACTCCACTGATATGTCTCCTGTCTGCATGATAGGTCACAATACAATATGAAATGGAAGCCAGTGGAGTAACCGTACCAGTACAGCCATTTCAAATATTAAAGTCTGCAGATGTGCAGTCCCCCCCTCCCCACAATCCCATGTAGAAATGTAGTGACAAATGGGTTGCAGCACTCTCAAATGTCCTACAGTCCTCTGGCAAAGGCCCATGCCTCACCCATAGTGCCAATGTATGGAATGTCAGGGGGTCCCAACTAACAACCTAACAGAAAACAATTGCAAGGCCATGTTGACAAATGCCAGGAGCATGCCTCCCCATGTCCTACTGCAAGGACTGTGGATCAGGCCATAAATACTACTGGGATAAGGACCCAACTATAGGGATACCTCCGAGATATTGCTTAAATAATGTTAGGCGGAGGAGAGAATAACAGAGGGGGTTGTAAAAGCATGGATGTCATGGAGTGTGTGAAGTATGAAACTCTAATGTCCACCCATACTACTCCCGACTGCAAACCCATGAATGATTAGTCACAAAACCGTGTGTAAACACAATGTGAAGGTAAACTGACCAGATTTATGAGTCCTGAATCCCGATAACCTGGGTGTATCTGTACAGCTGCGAGGTATGGCCCCAGTAGGATATGGCCATTCCTTGAAGTTGAGAAAAGCACAAGGATGGGAACCCCAGGCAGCATACTAACAAGACGCTGCACAATTTACACAGAACCAGCAGTATGTTGTCTGTAGTTACCCCTCCACATTGGCAAGTGTGTGCCAGAATGTGTAGTCTATATGTCTCAGAATATTGGTCTCAGCTGCATTCATCTCGTATTTCCTGATAACTGTGAGCAAAGAATGATAACTGTCAGTAGTCGATGACATGACACATCACAGTGTAAAACAGTATATATGTCAGGATATCTATGCTACAACCAAACATGTCATACAAGCAGCACAGACAGCAATAGTTACAGTGCCCCTTGTATGTTAAGCCCATTGTGTCTCCATATTGACAACCTATCTACAGATATCCTGCAGAAACAGTTTGCTAGGTGTAGCTGTAGCACACAAAACCCCGAACTAGAGTCCAACCCGCCCTGGAATGGATGCACACACTCAATATTGAAGGCCATACTGGGCATGCTCCTACACTTAGAGAAATTTAGCCCATGTCTCCCAACACAGTGGACTACAGTTATTGGTTATTGGTTATTCACAGCTTTCTGTGCACACACACCAAACTGTACACCATTGATACTTCACACACACACATTAGATAGGAACACACACACATTAGATAGGAATACACACACACATATCTAAGGCACGTATAATATAATATGTCAAACATACACACACAAAGACGTGGGGAAGAGCAAGACAGACAGCAACAGAGAGAATCACATTATGAGGCCTGTCCCACCCACTACACATCCCACTGGCCTATATCACATGATGTGCTGATGTTATACACTGTAAAAATTCCTTTGCTTAGCCCTCAGCTCTATAGTGTCAGTAGTGCTTGTGATAACTGTGTAAGACTACAGTACAAATAGGTATCCATGTAGCAGTTGTAATCTAGTCCTGTCAAATGTAAAGTTGTGTGTAGTTACTCCTCCACATTGGCAAGTGTGTGCCAGAATGTGTAGTCTGTATGTCTCAGAATATTGGTCTCAGCTGCATTCATCTCGTATTTCCTGATAACTGTGAGCAAAGAATGATAACTGTCAGTAGTCGATGACATGACACATCACAGTGTAAAACAGTATATATGTCAGGATATCTATGCTACAACCAAACATGTCATACAAGCAGCACAGACAGCAATAGTTACAGTGCCCCTTGTATGTTAAGCCCATTGTGTCTCCATATTAACCTATCTACAGATATCTTGCAGAAACAGTTTGCTAGGTGTAGCTGTAGCACACAAAACCCCAAACTGGAGTCCAACCCACCCTGGAATGGCTGCACACACTCAATATTGAAGGCCATACTGGGCATGCTCCTACACTTAGAGAAATGAAGCCCATGTCTCACAACACAGTGGACTACAGTTATTGGTTATTGGTTATTCGCAGCTGTCTGTGCACACACACCAAACTGTACACAATTGATACTTCACACACACACATTAGATAGGAATACACACACACATATCTAAGGCAAGTATAATATAATATGTCAAACATACACACACAAAGACGTGGGGAAGAGCAAGACAGACAGCGACAGAGAGAATCACATTATGAGGACTGTCCCACCCACTACACATCCCACTGGCCTATATCACATGATGTGCTGATGTTATACACTGTAAAAATTCCTTTGCTTAGCCCTCAGCTCTATAGTGTCAGTGGTGCTTGTGATAACTGTGTAAAACTACAGTACAAATAGGTATCCATGTAACAGTTGTAATCTAGTCCTGTCAAATGTAAAGTTGTATTTGAGTGTGTTTCTAGATGAATGTGCTTGAGGCCATTGACACTCACTAAATCTCCTGTACCCCTCCTTCAGCACCGCTGCTGATGTCACTCACCTTCAAAGATACCATTGGACAGCTCTCCATCACATAAGTTCTGTGGCACTTGCAATAACTGCGTAATACTATAGTGTAGCAAACTAGTTAGGTAGATGTTCCAATCCTGATCCTGGTAACTGTGTAAATGTGAGTGTTTGTGTGTATCCTTGTAGAGACCTGATTTTGTGGTCATTCACAATTACAACACTTCCTTACCCCTCCTTTAGCACTTCTGCTGATGTGACTCACTTTCAAAGATACCTTTGGACAGCTCTCTAACATATAAGCTCTGTGGTGCATATTATAACTGCGTAATACTATAGTATAGTAAAGTAGTTAGGTAGGATTTCCAATCCTGATCCTGGCAACTGTGTAAATGTGAGTGTTTGTGTGAGAGAGTGCGTATATCCTTATACAGACCTGATTTTGTGGTCATTCGCACCAGCAACACTTCCCTTACCCTTCCTCTAGCACTGTTGCTGATGTGACTCACCTTCAAAGATACCTTTGCACAGCTCTCTAACATATAAGCTCCATGGCCCATGTGTTAAATGTGGAACAATGTAGTAGCAATAACTACATAGGTATGGGTTTGAATATCATCCCTGGCAAGTGTTTGTGTGTGTGCATATGTATGTCTGTATCTGAAAGATTTTGGCCCCATTTACACCCAGTACATATCTCAGTGCCTGACTTTAGCAGTCCTGCAGATATCATCCACCTTAGAAGTACCTGTTGCCAACCCTAAACCATGTAAGGTCAGTTGTGCATGTGGTAAATGTGCAACATAATGGTCTGAAAAGACAGATAGATGTTTGTACCTCACCCCTGGCAAATGTGTTTGCAGGGTACAATATTTTTTGGAATCTCTCACCCACTACATCACCCAAT
This sequence comes from Protopterus annectens, assembly GCF_019279795.1. NCBI lineage: Eukaryota > Metazoa > Chordata > Ceratodontiformes > Protopteridae > Protopterus > Protopterus annectens. Next base: position 488,144,148 of record NC_056725.1, on the reverse strand, counting down.
ACCAGTATTTACAAGAGCTGGTGATGTCCCTCAACTTAGAAGTACCTTGGGACAACATCCATTCTATAAGCTCTGTGATGCGTGTGATAAATGTGGTACACTGTAGTAGCAATACATAGCTAGGTAGGGGGTTGAAAATCAGTACTGGCAAGTGTATGTGTGTGAGTGTGTGTGTGTGTGTGTGTGTGTGTGTGTGTGTGTGTGTGTGTGTGTGTGTGTGTGTGTGTGTGTTTGTGTGTGTGTCTGTGTCTGTCATCAGTATTCTGTGTGGGGGTTGGTGTGATTGTACAATAACAGGATACATTGAGGCCAGGTTTTGCTAAATTATTATGTTGAGGACCTAGTATATGTCACAATGTCCACATTACAAGGCCAACAGATTTCAAACACCTGAGAGGTTGGTGTAGACAATCCACAGCCCTAAATGTGACAGTATAGATTAGTGAACAATATAGGCAACCCTTCTATTACTCAGAGACCACTCTCCACCCATGTACCATACACAAACACACTTGGCTAGACAACAACCACTATATTGGTAGTTCCCCTGCATATTGCCTCACAGATACTACCCACAGTTTGATTGCAGTGGACTACATGCCTGTTGACCACAACAGTGCCACTGACATCAGAAAGTGCTTTGATGAGCTACATCTCTTGACTGTGTGTTATCCAGCAAGTAAAAGGACATTGCACCCTGTTCCATCCCCTCAGTAGCCCAATCAATGTGTACAGTGGCCCTTTTGCCATGTTCCACACTGGATGCCTGCAACAACTGTAGAGTCTTCAAATGTACCTCACAAAGCGAATGCCATGCCTTATTCACATGCACTGTATGGACAGATGACTCTAACTCCACTGACTACCTGTATCATACTGTCAATGTAGGTGCAATCACTACCTCAGTTACATAGCCAGGTCTCACCAAATGATGTCAGGAATGCTACATCAGAAGATACCAGTCTGTCCACACAACATGCCCCAGAGACCTCAAGCACACTTCCACAAGTCAAAGAACACGCATGTGGGACATGTGCACAACACAGACACTGTACATGTTATGGAATATAGATCACATATATGGGAAGCAGTGCACATCACTGGCCACCCAGAAATAGAAACCTGGAGGAGTGGATGGGAAATACAATACCCACGCCTGGGGACCACTCCAGTGACTATACTCCTGAGCCTCACTGGGGACTATTGTCATGTAGCCTGATGCCAAGGTATTCCCTTGGGCTAGCCTTGTAGAGCCTTCAGGCCCATTTACCTACTACACACCTATGAAGCAATGAAACTATGGATCTCAGTACTGGTAAATGTTTGTGTGTGTGTGTGTGTGTGTGTGTGTGTGTGTGTGTGTGTGTGTGTGTGTGTGTGTGTGTGTGTGTGTGTGTGTGTGTGTGAATAGTAATCCCAGTGTGTTTGGTTGATGAATATCCCCTGTGGCTGTGGTTATTAGACATTGGAGATTAGAGATGTGTCCAAACCAGAACATGTACCATATCATGCACCATACCAGAGACATAGAAGAGCTCTCTGATCATGTAGCCCAGGTGGGTATGCCCTGACCCTGAGTAGCATCCTGCCCTCACCAAGAATGATACCTCATTATAAAGAAAAAATGATCAATTTCAACAATTGGCTAAGCTTCTGGTGTCATTCAAAGGGGATCCAGCTTGCACCTGTCACCCCTAGGCTTTCGAATACTGGCCAAGGCTCATGCTGCCCCCATAGTGCCTTTTTTAGGCAAGGCTCAAAAGTCAAACCCACCTCCATAAACAGCAAAAATAAAAAATGAGAGTTATGCTACTCAACGCCAGGAGTTTACATCTCAAAATTCACACACTTGTAGCACTCCTCAGTATAGAGAACGTCGACATCTGTGCAGTAACTGAAACCTGGTTCAAGGCTCCACAAAGCACCCCGGTACTATTGGGCTATAACTCATACCACACATTTTGGCCACAGAACATGGACCAAAACACAAAAGGAGGGGGTTTATCCATATCCATCAAGGATACCTACACCTCTAGGTTTATGGTGCAGCATGATACCTCTGAGATCATCCATGTGCAACTAACATTGGGCAAATCTGCAATGCAAATTGTGGCCTGCTATAGATCACCCTCCATGACCCAGGACACCCACTACACCTTTCTGGAGACACTGGAAAACATGAAGGTGCTACCGAACACCCTGGTATTGGGTGATTTCAATTACCCTACCGTTAACTGGGAAAACTACTCAAGTACAAATTCCCAGGACCAGCGCTTCCTGGAATTTATCAACTCAAATGCCCTGGATCAGCTGGTAAACTCCCCTACCAGAGGTGAAAACATATTGGACCTTGTCATCACCAACATGGGCGAAAGGTGTTCCACACCGGAGGTCAACCCGTCACTGGTTAGATCAGACCATAAACTAATCATTCTGGATGTTCACACGACACCGCCACCCCCAAACAAGGAACCCACAGTGAAAAACTTTTCTATAGCAAACTTCACCTTACTTAAGACAGAGGTGGTAAGTTTCACAGCCCCCATGCGAAAGGATAACAGTGTCCAAGATGCAGGAACCTTTACAAATGCACTCTATGAGCACCTACAAGGATGCATTGATCATACCATCCCTAGCAAAACCAAGACTCACTCCCCTAAGAGAAGGAAACCAGTCTGGTGGACCCCTGCCATAAACAGGCTATACAATAGAAAGAGGAAACTAGTTCAGAAAAAAAGCAAATCCCAAGAAGGAAAGACATCCCTGATCAGTATCATTAAGAAACTAAGGTCCCTCATAAAATCATTCAAGGCTAGCTTTGAAAGAAAAATAGCCAAGGATTCGAAAGATAAGCACAAAGCCTTCTTTAGCTATGTCAAGAATCTAAGTGGCAACTTGCAGATATGCTTTGAGCTAGTGCAAAATAGCACAAAATATACTGAACCTACAGATATTGCTAACATCCTGGCAGATAGATTCAGTGCAATCTTCACCCCCCTCTCACCCCCAAAAGAGCCCACAATACTGGAACAGTATAGTGTCCCAGAAATCATGGACATGCACAGGTGAAAACAACCCTTTCAAAAGCCAAAAGCACAGCGTCAATGGTGCCAGATGGTATCCCAGGCTGCATCTTGCACGAACTACAGAACAAACTAACCCCCACCTAAACACACTGCTCAACCTCAGCCTCTCTACAGGTTACGTGCCCTTAGAATGGAGCACAGCAATGGTTATTCCGGTCCACAAAGTAGGGGCCACAATTGACCCTGGTAACTATCACCACATAAGCCTGACTACCCTGATCTGCAAGGCTATGGAGCGCATCATCATGGAACTCATTAATACTGAAATTGGGAACCTCCAAACACTTGACCCAAACCAGTTCAGCTTTGTTAAGGGCAGATCATGCCTACTAAACCTGGTTGACTTCTTTGAGACAGTCACCAAGGCCATAGATGAGGGGAAGGTGGTTCACACAGCCTACCTTAACCTCGCCAAGGCTTTTGCCACCATTCCCCACTTGGGAATTATAGAAAAACTCACCAGCCTGAAGATAAACCCCTATGTCACAAGATGGGTTGCCAACTGGCTTACAGACAGAACTCACACGGTAAGAATAGTGGGCTCCAGGTCCGACTCTAAACCAGTCACAAGTGGTGTCCCACAAGGTTCAGTCCTGGGACCCCTACTGTTTGGCATATACTTCTCAGAAGTACAGGCAAACACAGAAGGACTATTGCTAACCAAGTTTGCTGATGACTGCAAACTGGGAGCCATAATTGACTCTCCGGCTGACACGGACATTCTCCAAAAGGACCTGATTGAGATGGACACCTGGTGTCAAAGTCATGGTCTCAAGCTAAATGCCAAAAAATGCATAGTCATCCTGTTTGGGAAAAACAAAACACCCATGAATTACCACATAGGTGGCAGCCTCCTTAATACAGAAGAGGTAATAAGAGATCTGGGGACCCAGGTAGATAGTAATCTCTCCTGTGGCAATCATATTGCCAAAGTAGTTAGGAAATCCTTCTATGTAGCCCATCTAATTACTAAAGGGTTCGCATCTAGAAATAAAAAAGGTTATAGTGCCCCTCTACTCGTCACTCATCAGACCCATCATAGAGTACAATGCCCCATTTGGGATGTACCCCACAAGATACTTCCAACAGCTGGAAAGACCACAAAAGTACCTCACCAAGAGGATTACTGGCCTCAAACATATGTCCTATGCAGCCCGACTGGAAAAACTCCGGCTGTACTCAGTGGAATATCACTTACTCAGAGGTGATCTCTGCCTGACTTACAAAGTCATGTCCAACTCAGAATTGATGGACATGCTCCACCTAAGAAATTCAAGTCACTGCGAGCCACTTGCTGTAGTGAGCTAAACCTCTCCACAACAATAAATAGGACATGCTGGAGGGATAGATTCCTGTCACAGAGACTCCCCATGCTTTGGAGCAAAATTCCTAACTACATTAGGCAGAGCCCCTCACTAATACTCTTCAAGAGAAACCTTGATGAGTGGATGGGTAACTGAAAATACACCCCTGGGATCACTTCATTGGCTCTTCTTGACAGAGGCTCAGTTAATTAATCAATGGAGCGGTGAAAGCTGACTCACTCTGGCTAGGCTTTTAAATGCCCTTGGTTAGATAGCCTAGTACCTACCTATGAAACTATGAACCTATTCTCCATTCTACAACAGATGTTGTACATCAACATGTACCTATGTACAACTCTCAGCCATATACTCTGTCAGGCATATGCAATCACTGTGTTACAGACCAGGAATTACCGTGCACATACTCTACCCTGCCTATGACATGGTGGATGTGCCACCACACTGCCATAATTTGTGGCCTTGCTACAGGGCCACATCCTGGTGACATAGATGCCTAGAACAGACATGGGATACAGCATATGAGAACACAGTCACTCAACACTTCACTTGTGGGGGGAGAGAGTGGTAAAGCTGGTACTGAATGTGTTGTCAAGACTTTTGGCTAATACCTGTTGTCTCAGGATAGGTATTAGCTTTGTGCAGTAACTTGCAGCACTTGTGTTTAATGCTGTGGAGGTTGTTGATGTAACTATCAAGGCTGCTGTGACTGTCGTCAGTGTCTGCTGCATCTCTGCTGCCATAGATGCCTGTTGGGGACTCCATGAGGGATCCAAAGTTGTGTTTGAGGCTAATAAGGGAGTTCAACAGTCATGGGACACCACCTTTCCCTGCAACAGTGTCCTCTTCCTGATGTACACTTTGGCAATGGCAGGGGACCATCACATTGTCTCTGCATTTTTGGAGGACTGTATCAGGGTTCTCTTGGCTCTGGTTAGTACCATGCATTCATGTACCTGTTTGTACAGTGTATGATTCCACAGTCATGCAGCTACATCCCATTGCCATGGGTGCAGTGAAGACATACACCCCTGTTTTCATGGCTGCAAAGTCAGCTTTGGACAGTTTCTGTCAGGTGGTTATCTTTGTGGGGGTGTGGCTAACATGTTAAGTTCCATGTTGATTACAGCCTGTGAGAATCTCACCATGCAGGGATTGGCATCTGGAGATGAACAATGGTCTCATATTTAAGTGGTCAACGCGGGTCAAGGTTGTTGCATCCTCTACCATGGGTCAGTATGTGCTGGTCTAGGGCAATGGAAATGATGAATCCTAGAAGTGTTGGGCCATGGTACTGGCAACTGGCTACATTCCCCAGGTGATGGGGGGTTAGTTGAAGACCTGTACTATGTCAGTGTTGTATTGGACCATCAGAGATGGCAGGGTGTTGAGGAATGTGCATTGACAGTTTAGGGACATAGATGTGGACACTTAGCAGGCTATGGCCTGGATATCACCATTACCCCAAAGCAGTTGCACCAGAAGTATCTCCAATGCATTATGATGGGATGCTAGTCTGGAGGTGTTCCTATCCATAATGAATATGGAGACAACACCACCTGTGGAGGTGTGGTGTGGTCCATGTTTGGGGGCTGACAGCAGTAGAATGCGTCATAGCCTGATACTGCAGGTCTGCTGTCTGCTGCTGTGAACCACCTGTCCATTACAGCAGACAAGTGTCCTCCACTCCAACAACTGCTATGAGTGACTGAATCCTGACAGTAAGATGTCCACTGTTGAGCAGCATAACCCTCAGACTGCATACATGTTTAGCTGTTATGGTGGTAATAACATTAGGGACACTGCCTAATAAGGAAACATAGGGGTGGCAAGACACATAGCCAGTACCTGGCAACCCAGCAGTGACAGATGTAGGACATCTGTGGCAGGTCACTGAGTTCTGGAAATCATGCCATCCCAGGCAGAGAGGTACTGGATCCCCTGAGAATGACACATAACACATAAGCCAATGTTGCAGTCAACCATCTGTTGATAGTACTGCAGCATCATTCTGGGTGACAGTGGTACACTGCCCAGGGCTACTGTCACACTGCCTGAACTGCATAATCAGACAAGTCAACCATGTATCCTGTCATGAGTCCAAGGAGGTGTGTCCCAATTCATTTACACCCAAATGGATAAATGGATATGGAGTGATACTTGTAGTTGTTGTGGAGTGACATGATTGGCTGTGTCATGTGTTAAATGCTGGCATGTGATTGATATTTGGGTGTTTCCTGCTCCATATTCAACCTAGTGAGTGGGATGTGTGTGCCTCAATATTGAGTTACCCGTGATAACTGTATTGTGCAAGGTGGGTAGCCTTAGGGGCTTAAGTTGGGACACACTGTGTAGGTTAAATATGTGTCCCTTGGCATGTGCCATGTTGCAGTGTCTGAGTGGGTGTCTGTCTTGCTGGTCTGTGCTGTTTGGGTAGATGTCCATTGAGTGCCTCTGGAAGGTGGGTGTGTGGCTTTTCACTGCATGTCATGGCTGTCAAAGTGGGTATCATGATGAGCTACGTGTTCCACATGGTGTGGCACAGGTGTTGACCTTATCCTCTTGACCTGCTAGTCCATTATTTGCTGGAGAGTGCATATGCCCACATTGGGTGATATATGGGTAGCCCTCACAGGTCTAAGTGTTTGGAGTTTAGAGGGGAGGGTTGTCTGTGTACATGCGGCAGTTGTAACAGTGCCCCTGAATGGACATGTGCACTAGGTCAATGGGTGAAAGCACAGATAACAGCCCTTCAAACTTGCCAGAAGGGGTGGACATAACTAGTAAGTACTGGGGCGACATCTGTGATAAATGAGTACTGCTGATGGCTAATAGGTGTGCCACACTTTATGATACAATAACCTGGTGAAATACCAAGCCATAATGCTAGTTGAAGTGCAAGACAGAAAGAACTAGCATGATGCATGGGTGGAACATAAGGCAGACTATCTGCCACCTGTAATACTTAATCACAGCTGTGCAGTTAACAGCAGCTTTGGCCATATGAAAAATCAATAAGCTCTATAGTGAGTGCAGTAACTGTGTAACATGATAGTAGACATACCTAGATAGGCAGGAATTCTAATTCCAATATTGGTAAGTGTATGTATGTGTGAATCATGTACTACTTGGCTCATACCATTTTTGACCTGTGTACTACTCTTTACACTCCCCTTCACTCCACTTTAGCAGACCTGTTGATGTCCTCCACTTCAGAAGTACCTTTGGTTGAGTTGGAAACGTGTATGCTCTGTGGCGAGTCTCATAACTGCGTAGCACTAAAGTAGGAATACCTCGATAGGCAGGGGTTCTAATCCCAGTAATGGCAAGTGTGTGTGTGAATCATGTACTATCTGGCTCATATCCTTTTTGACCTGTCTACTACCCTTTACACTTCCCTTCACTCCAATTTAGTAGACCTGTTGATGTCATCCACCTCAGAAGTACCTTTGGAAGAGGTGGAAATATATGAGTTCTGTGGCACATCTCATAATTGCATAACACTATAGTAGGAATACCTAGATAGGCAGGAGTTCTAATCCTAATGCTGGCAACTGTTTGTGCGTGCGTGTGAAGATCATATCATGTGTGGCCTATACCATTTTAATGTGTATACCATACACTGCTGGTGACCACCTCTCATTTCCATTACTTTATACAGTGTGGTGATAGCATCTGCCTCACATGCAGCAGCTTCAACCATTGTACAGTCCTCTATACAGATGTGTCCGGAATATCCATATGTTTGAAACCTATACATGGCAGAAGTGGTCGGTGTGCCTTCACAATGCCCATGTATGTGATATTATAGCCAAATAGGCCACAGTGAGTGTACTGGCACATATGGAAGCATGAGGTATCATACCTGACTGAAACATCATGCTGATAGGATGTTTGCTGCCCTCACAGGTGCCCTGCCTTGTAGGTGCAATACATGAGTACAGATGCTTGATTTTACAAGTGAACTGTACCTGTTATGGGTCACATTAAAGGCTGGAAGAGGTGTGGACTGTCATATTGTGGTCCTAATTAGTATGCAACAGGAACACCTTGCATCTTAATAGGGGTGTGTACACAATTTATTTCCACTGTATACCAGTAATATGTCATGCATGACTTTACCTTAGGATGTTTGTCCAGCACAATTTGGTTAAATCTGTCCTGACATCTTGGCACTGACAAGTTGTGAGGTATGCTACAGGAATGTTGAATTCACATCAGATAGGCCCCAGATGAGCACTGTAATACAATACAGTTAACCCCAGCACAAGTGAAAATGCACAACAAACAATATAATTATTACATGAAGCAATATAGCTATTACTGATGGTTGTGTGCATGGTAAATTGTATGTGCTTCACATGCCTGAGGTATTGCCAGGCAACAACAGAACAATGTAATACCCTCCAGCTACAGGCTGCTTTCCCATATGCAGACCAGAGGGTCCTAGGTAGTTGTGAGAAGGGTTATTGTCAGCAAACACACATGTGGCCTTGGTATAGGATGGATGCAGCGTGTCTACACATCTACAGTACTAACCGCAATAATACACAATTTTCTGTCCTCACCATAGATGTGCACCTCTGTGCATTAGAAAACCCCATCCACAACTGCAACCGGACCTGACACATGCATGTAGATACAATGCAGACACATGCTTGTCTGATAAATTATTGTACTAATTCCCACTGGGCCCTTACCTGCACGCTCCTCATCTAGTGTGTGTGTGTGTGTGTGTGTGTGTGTGTGTGTGTGTGTGTGTGTGTGTGTGTGTGTGTGTGTGTGTGTATGTGTGTGTGTGCAACCCACCTCCACAATGCTTCCCTCAGCTTCATGGCTTGTGCATTTGGCATGTAGCCCAAGTGTGGTGAGGAGCTCCTCAGTGGGTGTCAGTGGGGGCTGGATGGCTGGGGCCCCACCTGTGTCTAGCCAGTCCCTTGCTACAGCAGCAGCAGCCCATTGATGGGCATGGCATTTGAGGTTGGTATCCCGATGCTGCACATGCACTTAAGTTCTGCTGTGCAGTTCAGCATCATTTACCCTTTGGACCACACTGTTCCACAGGGCAGTCCTCTCCCACACATATTTTGCTCTCTGTCCACATGACTGGGCATAATGTCCAATCACATATTGGGTGATGATGTCTGTTTCCCCAACAGAGAATGCTGGTAGGTGAGCACTCTGCATGTTACCTGGAAGACATGAACAGGAAAAGGTAGCAGGACCTCATACGGTTGTCAAAATGCACATCAACAGTGGATATTACTTGCAAATAATCCAGACTACCCCAGAAACCTCCAAGCTATCATGGCTATAGCAGCTTGCATTACATGACTGTCCCTGAGCTATCTTATTCCCCCCAATGTTGGAAACTTGATTGCATAATCCTCAATCCTCCATTAATTTCTGTCTAGAAGGTTGACAGTGGGTATCTTCCATGTGGATGGTGTATGTATGGTGGCAGGTTTGTGTTTGACTGCGGTGTGTGATGGAACTCTGAGCACAAGCCTGAGTTCATGTAGGAGGCAGACACTGATGTTAGTATGCCCCATGGAGATATGCTGTTGTTGCCATCAGTAGGCAATATGTACATGCTCACCATTGGTGTAGGGAGGAGTGTGGTCGATGTGCATATCTTCATGTACGACTGGGGTGGACAGGATGGCGATGTTCCCACCTAACCCGTGTGATGCAAGTTGCCTATATCCATGGCATGTGTGTATGTGGTGTTCTTTACCCCCAGTACAGGGGGAATTGTGTTGTTTCATCTGAGATTTGCAACATATGTGGAGACATGGCTGCAATTGTCCTTGGTGGTGTGGATATGTCCGATTCATAGTCATAGTCACTCTTACAGTACATCACCTGTGAACTTACCTGTTTGCTCAAATATAGGTGAACTTGCTTCAAAGTTGTTGCTTGCACCTATATGTCCCTGTACAGCCAATGTAGCAACCTACTATGTGGTTTGGGTATTGCTGCAGTCCACAAAAGGGGATTACTCTACCTTGGTGGGGGCTGGATATACAGGTCAGGTTCTGCTGTGTCCATATAGCTACAGTGGATACAAAGGCTACACACCCCTGATACGCTGCCTGGAATTTGTGTGATTGGAACATGACACTACAATAACTCATTTTATAACAATTCCCACCTGTAGTGTGACCTATAGCCTGTACAGTTCAATTGAAAACATAACAATCTGGTCTGGGAAAACATATGGAAATAATACTCAGTACAATAAGCCAGTTGAAAGAGTGTGCACACCCTTAAACTTGTATATGCTCCTCTTGAGATGGTTACAACATTCATCCATCTTGGTCGGGACTCTAACAACATGGCACATCTTCACTTGGCAATAGTTGCTCACCTTCCTAGAAACACCTTTGATTGTATTGCAATGGACTTGGACAGGTTAGGGGTCACATTCAAGATGAGAAACATTATGAAATGATCTTTAGTGGTCTGATTGTCATATAGCACACAAACCTGGCATTCAAACAGGGGTGTGTACACTTGTGATAGCCACTGTATATAGGTGTTGATATAGTTGGTACAGCTAGGCATGGACAGAGGCTCATAACACAGATGGACACTTCTCTGATTAATACCTGATCATCGTACCTACTCCAGTACACACATCAGGGTCAGGGGAATACAACCACCAGTAGCTGTACACATATATGTCTGTTGTATGCACTGGCACTGATCTAGCACACATGTGCAACATGCACAACCTATTTACCTGACTTCTTGAAACCCATGTGGTTAGTTTTGTGCCTTCTAGCTGAACATATGCATACAAACATGTGCTCAGGGGATACCTGGTATACATTTCTATTGAATGTAAGTATGGCACACGTATTTACAGTCTTGCTGCTCAGTCATACTTTTTAACCTGTTACAGCAGTATGTCTGGACAATGGCAAACATAACTGGGTGTGAAAAGGGACATCAGTATTGATACTGTATTAATACAGCTGCACCATACATACATTGATTGCATAGTAGGTTTTGACATCACTGTGATAACCTGAAAGATATCCAACAGTCATAAGTAGGCTAGTATGTTACAATGCCATTGCTCACAGACCTGCCAATGGTTTGGGTGACATAACACAGGTATATGTGTATGTGACTACATATATCAGTCACAAATGTGCTTATTGTCCAGCAGAACACTGTACAGTTGAATATTAAGTTGATATATCACATGCAGTTCAACATACTCTACTATGCACATGCCCTCTATAGGTGTCTTAGCTTTACAAGGCAAATGTGTCATACTCATAATCACAGGTAACATGGATATGGAAAACTTCCCATTA
>NC_056725.1:488127412-488129912 GCF_019279795.1 Protopterus annectens | reverse complement strand
ATATATATACATATACATAAATATCTATATGGGTTCACTTTATAATCTCGAAATTCTGAAATACCGAATTTCAGAATATCGAGATAATAAAGCCGAAACACCACAATACTGAATGCCCATAATCACGAAATTCAAAATCCCGACACTTACATACACACACTCACATACACACAACTGCCACCCACACACAAACAAAACTAACCTACACTAGAAACAAGCAGGGGGCTATATACATATATATATATATATATGTACACCTCAGTATTTATTGTTAATATATCTATATATTGTTGTACACATATATGGATCTCCGTACATATCTCACTCTCTCTATGTATGTTTCTATTCAGATATATATATTTATAGATGTCAATCCTTCCTAATTGCACACTTGTCTCTTCCCTATTGTAAACTGGCTGCAAAGAAGGGTATGTTTGAGACAGCATCCTCAAACAATAAAGCTGATGTGGCTTAGTAGTAAATTCCATAGGCTATGGTGTGCGAGGTCCTGGGTTTAAGACGTGCAAGAGCAGTTTATTTTGTTGCTAGGCAGAACAAGGACTGTTGGATACAGAGTAATTAAGGCAGTTTTGAGCAGCTTTGAGTGGGTTTGCGTTGGTTTGCTCGAGGTTAAGCGGGGCTAATGTACAGTTAAATGAGTAGGCACTTACACCATGTAGGCTTCACTTACCAGTGTGCAAATCTGCTTAGCGTTTTCATTTAAACAATACTTATACCTGCTAAGCATAGCTTAGTCTTGGTAACCAGTGATCACATTCCAGTCTGATTAAATAGCAAGGTAATGACATCTTTAATAAGTGTACTTAATTCCCTGTACATAATATGCTTCTATGTGCTAACATTACAGTAGCAAGGGATGTGAGTATACTGTATGGGACAATCTGTTCTCTTTGGATTTGTTTCATACATGGGTAGTATCTCAAGTTATATGCAGTCACACTTGCATTTAGCACCAGCTACAGTGCATTGGTTGACAGAAATAGTTTAACGCATATGGTATCATTACATTAGTATTTTTAACAGTGCTTTTTCAAGTAAGAGTAGATTTCAGATTGTAGTACTGGGACCATGCACCCCTGCATACAAAGCTGGACTCTGAATACTGAGTATCTTGTTCTATGTGCTTGAGCTGTATGTTTATATGTATTTTTATTGGATATTGATCTGATATGCTGATATTAACTGTAGACTGCTATGTTCTTTGGACATGTCTTTGGGGACTGCTGTCATGTAGTAATGGCATACATTTCAGTTTCAGACGTGTATCTTTCAATACATTTATCCTAATGCATAACCTGTTGTCTATCTACTTTCTGTCTGCCCTCTGTACAGATGAGCAGATGTCAGGTATTGCTACAGCCATACCACTATGTAGGTGCCCATATTGTATTGTGCTGTGGGCCTTGACACTGCTGCTAGTTCCAACATATAGGACATTCCTTAATGTGGGCCCTGCCCCATTTCCTTGCCTGTGTGAGGGACATTACAGAGGTGATGGCCTACAGATTCACATACAGTGGGTGGCAATACATCACAGCACAGGACATGTGGAGGCAGCCAACCAACATGGGGGACATATCCCCAGATTTGTGAACAGATTCTATGTCATCAGAGCTTTTATATATATAGTGGAATAATAGATTGACAGGGTTTGTGTGGACATGCATTTAGTGTGTGATGTCACGACTCACAGTGATATGTCTCTGACATATCTCTCCACTGACACACTGTCCACAGACTGGCCACATGTCTGCCTGTCATGTTTTGTGTGTTCACCAGACAGTTGGTGTCCTTGGTAAATCAGTTGTGAACTCTGGGGAATGCAGTCAGCAAATACTCACATCTATTGGTATTACCAATGCCATATTCCTCATAAAGGATTTTACAACAAACCCATTGACATCTGCAATTGTCTCAATGTATGACAGCAGTATGTCCAATGTACCCCTGTGTTTGTGCCTCTGTTCCCACCTAGTGATATAGGCATTGATGCCGAGCTTAGTGAGTTGGGAATGTTATCAAAGGCTTTGGCAAGATCAAATTAGGCTGTAGGTGTCACCTTGCCTTCATCCTTAGCTTACGTGACTGATGGCATGAGGGTGACCAGGTTTAATGAGCAGGTATGATCTACCCTTCACAAAGGTAAACTGTGTGGGATCCTGAGTCTGCAGATTCCCATATCTCTGTTTATTAGGTGCATGATGATGCATTCCATAGCTTCACATAACAGACTTATCAGGCAGTTGGAGCAGTATTTCCCAGGGTCTGTAGTTACACCTCATTTGTGGGGAGGGGTGACTGTCGCAGTGCACAATTCAGTAGGGCAAAGCCTGAGGTGAGGCTGTGCTTGAACAGGGCACACAGGTAAGGTGCCAGGTCACTCTGTAGTCCATGTAGAACACAGCCAGGGATATTCACAGGTCCCATAGAGGCTGCATTATTGGCCTTGGACAGTGGTGTTGTAACCTGTGCTGCAGTA